>NW_007245796.1:26539-29126 GCF_000164805.1 Carlito syrichta | reverse complement strand
AGTGGATGCTGACGGCCACTGCAGCCTCTACGTGCTGGGTTCCGGCGATCCTTCTGCCTCAGCCTTCCGAGTAGCGGGAATTACAGGCGCATGCTATCACGCCCAGCTGATTTTTTATTTATTGTAGAGATGAGGTCTCGCCAAGTTGCCTGGGCAGGCCTAGAACCCGCGGGCTCAGGCAATCCACTCACCTCAGCCTCCCAGAGGCGCGGGTCGACGCTGGGGTGGCTGTGAGTGTGCCACTGCACTCCAGCCTAGGCGACAGAGCAAGACTCCAACTCAAAACAAACACAACAAAAAAATGAAACCGAAGACTCTCTATAACTCCCAGCCCCGAAAAACTGCTCTGTAGTCATAGAGAATTATTCACAGTTCCCAAACGCAAAATTCTCACTGAAGGCCGGGCTCGGAGGATCAGTTTGTAATCCCAGCTCTTTGGGATGCCAAGGCTAGTGGATTGCCTAAGCCCCCGGGTTTGAAACCAGGTCAGGCAACTTGGTGAGACCACATCTCTACAATAAAAAAAAAATTAGCCGGGTGTGGTAGCGTGCGCCTGTAGGTCCAGCTACTTGGAAGGCTGAGGCAGAAGGATCGCTGGAGTCCAGCAGTTCGACACTGAGGTGGCTGTGAATGTGACACTGCACTCTGGCATCGGAGACATGTGAGACTTCCAGCCAAAAAAAAATTCTCACTGAATATGGCTCACACAGTTCACCTCAGTCTAAATTCCATCTCCTTCACTTATAGAAACTCTTTCACTCCTTTAAGGCCCAACTCAAGCCAAGACCAGTCAGTATCCTTCATAAAATCTTCCCCATTTAGGTTCTAAATGACAGTTCCCTAATATGACCACTGAAAATGAGTGCAAGATGACAGGTATGATCCACTCCACAGTCTAGATCTTTTCAGCACAAAAACTACACTGTAACCTACACATTTCTCTTCCCTTTAGACATATACAGGCAGTCACCCAATCCCCATCTAATCTTCTTGCCACCATCTCACTGAAGCATATTTTAACTGGACATGCATCTCAAAACAAAGAGGCACCCGATGTGTCATTTTGCTTATACTTAGCTGGCTCCCTTTCCACCTCAGCTGCTCCAAGTCTCCACTCCTCACCTTGAGAGCACTACTCAAACACAGTCCGCCTATCATCAAAAGACCCAAGCTTCTTGAGAAAACAGAAGCCACCAGATTAGCCATCCTAACCTGTCTTTCGTGTCTCAGTGTGTCCCTTTGCTCCTCCGCATGTCAATTTTTCTACCATGCTCTAGATCCCGCCCCTTTCTTTCAAGTTCTTACCCTAATCTTTGTTCCTTTCTCTGATCTTTGGTCCTTCCCTAAAGCTCATTCCCCTCAAACAAACTCGTTTATTTCTCCAATCATTTATCCCCAAACATTATTGAACTTACCATATGCCAAGCACTGTTCTGAGTACTAGAGTTATTAGACATGACCTCTGCCTTCACAGAGCACGTATTCCAGTGAGCAAGACTGACAAAAACAAGTAATAATTGAAAATCATGGTTTCTGACAAAGATAGCTCTATGAAGAAAATAAAACAGGGTGATTCAACTAAAGAGCAGTTGAAGAGAAGAGAAAGAGTGAGTGAATCTGCTTAGAGCAGCTGTTTTGAGGTACCTACCAGAGAGGTAACATTAAGGAAGGGTTGGGTGAAGGCCTGGGGCAAAGCAATGTAAGAGAGAAAACAAAGTATGCAAAGGCCAGGGGAAACCACCTTTATGTTTGTAATGAGATGATAAAGACCCGTGGACAGGAAAAGAGTCTGGACTTTATTCTACCTCCAACAGGAGGCCACTGGAGGATCTCAAGCGAGGAATGATGTGATCCAATCACTTTCAAACCTCAAATATACAGGTATACTACCATCTTTAGAACAACATAATCAGTGTTTTTCAGAGTTAGAAATTACTGCTATGTACTCTGTTACCTACTACTTAAAGTTAGAAAATTGTAATTTGAAAAACTGCCTCAACACCTATATTTAATGATATACCAAATATACACTGGCTTTCTGTTTTTTTGGAGACAGTCTCTCACTCTTTTGCCAAGGCAGGAGTGCAGTAGCACACTCACAGCCACTGCAGCCTCAACCTGCTAGACTCAGGTGATCCTTCCGCCTCAGCCTTCCAAGTAGCTGACACTGCAGGTGTGTAACACCATGACCGGTTATTTTTCTTGATTTATTCTAGAGATGAGGTTTCACCAAGTTGCCCAAGCTGGTATACTAGCTTTCGATAAAAGTGAAAACCAGAAGGTAGAGAGTTAAGTGTGGTTAGCCAACTCAGTAAACCACACTTACTTGTTGATTTCACTTATTGAGATATTTCAAAATCGGAATTCATGATATATGTATATATATATATATATATATTTTTTTGCTCTTTCCCAGATTTTGAACTGCTAATCCAAAAACTTAAACTCACCTCGACAAGCTTCTTCAAACTCGTGGGAAAGAATTATTGCTTTTTCCATTTTCTCCGGCATACTGAGCCCCGATCCTGAATCATCATCATGCAGAGAAGCCTTCATAGCCATCATGCCTGTGAAATGAATAACGGCG
>NW_007245796.1:0-25600 GCF_000164805.1 Carlito syrichta | reverse complement strand
CGCGTGCGCGCATGCGGAAACCCGGGACACTACCCGCAGCCCGGCCACACCCCTTCCTCGCTTCCGCTTCCGTTCGGAGGACGTCTTCTCTTCTCGCGGGATTACAGCCGATTGCGAAACCGGAAGCCACAGGACTTTTTCCCACCCTTTGCCCTAGTCTTGAGGAGTGGCGCGTCCTGGCAGGAGGCGGAGTCGAGGCCTCAGAGCCCGCCCCGTCCCGCGTGGCTCCCTGGGAAATTCCTGGAAAGGCGACTCGAAAGCAGGGGAAGTCGCGCAGGTGGGTGCAGAAGTTAGTGGCACGGAGATGAGTGGCCAGCCCGGCTCCGAGAGCTCCAACGCGCGCTGCTGCCCGACTGAGGACGTATTTGTGTTTCCTCCACTGCACCTGGGGGGTTCGTGACCGACGGCAGAATGAACCGTCTGCAAAGTCCGGCCAGCTGTTTTCTGCTAGACTCTTACATGTTGCAGATTTTTCTTAAAATCGAATAATAAAATGATCAGTTTAAAAGTGAGGATCCATAGACTGGCACAGATGAGATGCACATCTGTACCACAACGTATCCTTTAGGATGACCAGAAATTAAGAGATGACACTACTGCCAAGTGTTGGCAAGGATGCAGAACAACTGCTCACAGGTGGTGGATGGTGGCCATGCAAAACGACACAACCACTTTGGAAACTCGCCTCTTCCTATTATAGGATTGCTTCCCCGAGGATCCGGTAATTCCATTCGTAGCTGTTTCTCTAGGAATGAAAACATGAGTTCACACTTGTACGTTAATGTTCATAACGGGTTTGTTTTTAATCAAAAGCTGCCAGGCTCAGGAGCTCATGCCCGTAATCCCAAAGTCCGGGAGACCGAGGCGAGAGGATTGCCGGAGCCCAGGGGTTCGAGACCAGCCTGGGCAAACTGGCGAGACCTGGTCTCCACAATACAACAAAAAATTAGCCCGGCGTGCTGGACGGACGTGCCTGCAGATCCAGCCACTTGGAAGGCTGAGACGGAAGGGTCGCCAAGCCCAGCAGGTCGAAGCTGCGGTGACTGTGATCGGGCCACTGCACTCCAGCCTGGGCGACAGAGTGAGACTCCGACTCAAAAATAAATAAATAAATAAATAAGTAAACTCAAAAGCTGGAAACACCCCCAACGTTCACCTACTGGTGAAGGGATAACTTGTGATATCTATACAATGTAATGGATACTAATTATCTTTTGTGTGTGTGTGTGTGTGTTGGAGTCCCACTCTGTCGCCCAGACTGGAGTGCAGTGGCCGCTCCCGGCCTCCACAGCCTTGACCTCCTGGGCTCCGGCAATCCATCCGCCTCAGCCTTCCAAGTAGCTGGAATTACAGGCACGCGCTACCAGCCCCGGCTGATTTTTTGATTTATTGTAGAGATGAGGTCTCACCAAGTTGCCCAGGCGGGTCTCGAACCCGCGGGCTCCCAAAACGCGGGATTGCAGGCAGAGCCATCGAGCCCGGCTGATAGAAATTAATTGCGAAAAGTCTAAAACTTTTGCTAGGAAATAAAATCCTAAGTATTCCATGATGAATCATTTGAGTTGAGAGGAATTTTAGTTTGATGTCATTATATGTTCTGACACCAGGAACCAGTGTTTCATGGGTTCAAGAAGAGAAGAGCTGCAAAGTCAAAATGGGTTTTACACCGACTCAATTCAGTTTTACCGTGACATAAAAGAAATGAAGGATATCCAAAATACTGCAGGCAGCTCAGAAATATTTTCAGAAAGGGAAACAGAAAGAGTAAAAACATCCTACTGTATCATGGGACAGAAAGAAACATGGCTCTTTTTTGTTATTAAATATAGGTAATATCAGGTTCACTCCTGTAGCCCCAGCACTTTGGAATGCCAAGACAAGGGTATACCCCTGTAATCCCAGTATTCTTGGAAATCCAAGGTAAAAGGATGACCTAGGTCCAGAGGTTCAAGACCAACCTGGACAACTTGACCAGATCCCATCTATACATAAATCAAAAAAATGACCCAGGCGTACATGCCTGTGGTTTCACCTCTTGGAAGGCAGAGGTACAGGGATCATTTGAGCCCAGCAGCTCAAGGCTGCGGTAGCTGAGAGCATGCCACTGCACTCCAGCCTGGGCAACACAGTGAGACTCCAACAAAAAAAAGCCAAACTAAATATAGGTAATATCAGCTTAGTTCACCCTACTATATTTACGTTCTCCTTTTTAAAAGTCTTACATTTAATGTATCAAGAAAACACAGTAGCCTGGTGCAGTGGCTCATGCTTGTAATCCCAGCACTTTGGGAGGCCGAGGTGAGAGGATTGCCTGAGCCCATGGGATCGAGACCAGCCTGGGTAACTTGACAAGACCTCGTCTCTACTATAAACCAAAATATTAGCATGGTGCGGTGGCAAATACTTGTAGTTCCAGTTCATGGAAGGCTGAGGCTGAAGCATCTCCTGAACTAAGCAGGTTGAAGCTGTGGTGACCATGTGTGAGCCACTTCACTCCAGCTTAGGTGACAGAGTGAGACTCCAACTCAACAACAATAAAAAAGAAAATACACAGTAAACTGGGTGTTACTCACCTGTAGTCCCAACTATTCAGAAGACTGAGACAGGAGACTTGCTTGAGCCCAAGAGTTTGAAGCTAGCCTGGGCATACACCGAGATCTCGGCCATTAAAATAAAAACTAAGTGCTGGGCTTGGTGGCTCAGCCTGTAATCCCATGTCTTGGGAGGCTGAGGTAAGTGGATTGCCTGAGCCCGCGGGTTCGAGACCCACCTGGGCAACTTGGCAAGACCTCATCTCTACAATAAATCAAAAAATCAGCCGAGTGTGGTAGTGCGCGTCTGTAGTTCCAGCTATTTGGAAGGCTGAGGTGGAAGGATCGCCAGAGCCTCGCAGTCGAGGCTCCGGTGGCCTGGAGTGGCCACTGCACTCCAGTCTGGCCGACAGAGTGAGACTCCAACTCAAAAAAAAAGAAATAAATAAACAAAAAAAAGTAATTCAACAATAAAAAAATTTTTTTTTGAGTTGGAGTCTCACTCTGTCACCCAGACTGGAGTGCAGTGGCATGATCATGACCACCACAGCCTCGACCTGCTGGGCTCAGGTGATCCTTCCGCCTCAGCCTTCCAAGTAACTGGAACTACAGGCACACGCTACCATGCCCGGCTAATTTTCTTTTTTTTGCATCTATTGTATATACATACGATCTCGCCAAGTTGCCCAGGCTGGTCTCAAACCCCTGGATTCAGGTAATCCTCTCACCTTGGCCTTCCAAAGTGCTGGGATTACAGACTTGAGCTACTGGTCCTGACTGATTTCTTGCATTTCATTAATAAACTGTTCAATGCATAAATATAGTGAAACTCTTAAACTTATTTCAAGAGGGAAGTGAACATTAGAGGCATATCAGCCAATTGCAGATAAAAAATAAAATTAATTAGAAAATAAAAAGATAAATACTGTAAAAACATCAATTAAATTTTAGATTGCTATTGAGTAAATGTAAATGCTGGATATTTGATAATATTAAGAAATTGAATTTTTTTAGATGAGATATTGGCATCGTAGTAATCTTTTTCAAAACTCCACGATTTGGCCAGGCTCAGTGGCTCAGTAATTTAGGAGACCAAGGCAAGTGGATTGGCTGAGGCCGCAGGTTTGAGACCAGCCTGGCAACTTGGCAAGACTTCGTCTCTACAATAAATCAAAATATTAGCCAGGCATGACAGCATGCGCCTGTAGTCCTGGTTGCTTGGAAGGCTGAGGTACAAAGATTGCTGGGACCCAGCAGGTCGACGCTGGGGTGGCCGTGAGTGTGCTATTGCTTAAAGCCTGATCGATGGAGTGAGACTCCAACTCAAAAAAAGAAAACAAACAAACTCATGTTTTTTTAGAGAACCATACTGATATATTTATGAGTGAAAATATATGAATGACATTTGCTTCAATGTTATCCAGTGCTGTTTGAGGTGAATGCATAGAGGGAATTATGATTTTTGATTACAGTGGAAGATGGTGATGAATATGGGTTCGTTGGGCAGGCATGGTGGCTCATGCCTGTAATCCCAGCACTTTGGGATGCCCTGGTGAGAGATTGCTTGAGGCCAGTAGTAGGAGACCAGCCTGAGCAACATAACAAGACCCCATCTCTACAAAAAATATTTTTGAAAATTAGCTGGGCAAGGTGGTGTGTGCATGTAGTCCCAGCTACTCAGGAACCTGAGACTGGAGGATCACTTGAGCCCAAGAGTGCAAGACTGCAGTGAGCTATGATCTTCCTTCAGTACTGCAGCCTGGGCCATTTATTGAGAATCTGTCTCTTTAAAAAAAAAAAGTTTATTTACTATTCTCTCTACTTTTATACAGATTTAATTTTTCATAATAAAGGTTTTCCAGAAAGAAAACAATAAACAAATTTCTCTTTCCATTGGTTTTCTCTCATTCAAAGGGAAAATGATCCTTACTCTGCTGGATTGCCATTGTCCCAGTAATATGAATAACACAAACCATCACAGCAGCTATCTTGCTGCAAAATAAAACATGGTGTGGTAACTCCAAAATGTTGCATCAAATATTTGCAACACTTCAATGACTAAATTCTTTTTTAATGTTTATTACAATGACCATTTTAAAAAATGAATTACATTGTATATATTGTTTTGTATTCTATTTTTTACTGCAAAATGGATTATGAATATCTTTTATAAAAATTATTCTAGACTACCCAGAAACACAAATATTTTTCCCACTCACCCAAGATTTTTTTCTTTTTTTTTTTTTTTTGAGTAGGAGTCTCACTCTGTCACCCAGACTGGAGTGCAGTGGCCGCTCCCGGCCACTTCAGCCTCGACCTGCTGAGCTCCGGCGATCCTTCCGCCTCAGCCTTCCAAGTAGCTGGAACTACAGGCATGCACCAACTAATTTTTTGATTTATTGTAGAGAAGAAGTCTCACCAAGTACCAAGGCTAGTCTTGAACCCCTGAACTCAGGCAATCCTCTCGTCTTTGCCTTCCAAAGTGCTGGGATTACACTGCGCCGGGCCTCCTTTAGAGTTTCTGATCTAGTCAACTTTTCTCTTTTTTTCTTCTCTTATGAGGCTTGTAAGAATCTTCCTTAACTCATAAGATTTTTTCCATTCATGTTTTGCTTAAAAACTAGCTCCTTATTTTTTAATCCTTTTTGTATGTTTTCTATTTATTACTTTCTCTTTTTAGCCTTACTAATGCCATCTCGGGCTGTTTTGGTAGTCCCCTCTTCATTTCATTAGAGTAGCTGGTGTCTTCAATTTCATCCCTTGTATTTAATAACAGGACATTTCAGACAACAGCATTTCCTCCTACAGGCTTTGGTTATAAAATGTTCCTATCACCATTGACTTCTTGATTTCACTTCTCTCGTAAGCTCCTCCTTGATCCAAAGCTCATTTCAAGGCATTTAAAAGTTGGAGGGGTCATCAATATGTTATGTATTTTTAATTTTATTGGCTAATGGTCAGATAGTGTCCTAAAGAACTCTATTTCATGATGGTATGCTACAGTATGAATCTATTTTCATGTGTTTTGCTGAGCACTCTGCAGTGCTTTGGATTACAAAAATACACATCTTTCAGTTCTAGAGAATGACCTTAAATTGTATTTGATGATGTTATCATATCTTTTTCCCTCTGTCCTCAACTTCTATACATCTTAGTATTCACATCTGACATTTTCCTAACTGCTGCTTTAATTCTTTTTTTTAATTGTCTCTATTTTAAATTTATTTATTTCTGCTTTATTTATGGGCAGACTTTTAAACTTTATCTCTAAACTCTCTGTTGCGTTTCAATTTTTCATATCGCACTTTTCAGTTCCCAAGAGTCCTTTTTTGTTCTCTGAATGTTTCTTCCTGCAATAGAAGACTGCTTGTCTTCTACATATGCATTATCGTCTCATCTCATATATGTACACATATATGATAAATTTATCTCCTTCCTGCGTATTTTATTTTCTCTGTTTCTATTTCACACTAATTTCAGTCTTTGTCTTTCGTTTTAGGCACTCCTCAGTGTGGCAACTCTGGGCTTGATGATCGGATTGAAGCATGAGGCTCCAAAGGGTGAATGCAAGGCTCTGTGCTCCCAGGAGGGAGCAAATATTAGCTTCACCATTGGCAGAGCAAGTGTGGCCACTCAGTTGGTGAATCGCTGGCATCTCGAGTCTTGGGCTGGCTCAGTCTCTTGGAGAAGGTGCGTCTGATCCAGGGCTTTCACATATGGCTGTGCAAACTGAGCACTGCACAACTCCAGTCATTCACATAACCTCTGTAGGAAAGGCTCCTCCAGAGCTGTACACCTCCGCCCTGGCCTAAGATTCTGCCAGTTGCCATTCGCAGTGGAGGAAGAAGGCTGGAAAGCGGGGGAGACGGAATCTCAACATGCATGGCCACAAATTCAGTTGATCCCCTCTGTCGTAAGATAACCCCCCATATGTTCCGGCATCCCCCTTCTACCCCGTCCTAGCCCCTCTTTGCCAAACAATCTCTTCTTTCCCCTTTCCAATCTTCTCTAGGGATTGAGGAGGGACAGTCACGAGGCACATGGAATAGGGGTGTCAGGTCCTGATGCTTCCTAAATACGCTCCCACTTGCTTTAACCTCACCCTAACTCTACCTCTGGAGGTAGCTGGCTCCATCAGTTCCTGAGTCTTCTGGGCAGTTCTGCGGTAGCAAGTGGATGCTTTCTTGGGTTTTCCATCACTGGCTCATGATCCAGGTTATTTGGATGACTAAGCCAGTGGTCCCTCCATCTGTTTCATATCTTCAAAGGTATTGCTTGTTTTTCCTTCACCCATCCCCTTTGTCCTTGTGTCTTTTACAGAGGTTAATATATTTTTTCTAGTCCTCCATATTCAGTAGGAGATCTGGCTGAGAGATCTTGAGCGAGTGTCCAGAACAGGCTAACTTCCAGTGTCCTCATTTGTAAAACAGACTTTGCATTGCTTACAAAGTTGCGAGAAATCAGAACTTAAGAACTGCTGTAAAATTACATAATGTAATCATGTTCTCCATTTTCTAATATCTCAGTACCACTTGACCACATTGTCTAGAAGGCTCCTTACATAGATAGTAAAAGTAAAGTTCTAGCACTTTACTTTTGTCGTTAGACTCATGGCTGCTGATCTCATTTTTAGACATTTTTGAGGAAAAGACCTTTCTTTAATATTGCCATCTCCAAAAATCCATCTAGTGACTTGACACTATTAAGAGGCTGGAGAAGGTGGCTCAAGCCTATAATCTTAGCAATTTGGGAGGTAGAGGCGAGAGGATTATCTGAGCCTGTGGATTCGAGACCAGCCAGGGCAACATGGTGAGACCTGGTCTGTTCTATAAGTCAAAAAGTTAGCCGGGCATGGTAGCGCACGCCTGTAGCTCCAGCTACTCGTAGGGCTGAGGTGGAAGGATCGCCTGAGCCCAGCAGGTGGAGGCTGGGGTGGCCAGGAACCTGCCACTGCACTCCAGCCTGGGCAACAGAGTAAGACTCGAACTCAAAAAAAAAAAAAAAGAAATGATTAAGGCAGTCTCATGCTTCAGCCTCTGTACTTAACAACAACTCAGCAAAATGAGGAAAAAAATTATTTCAGGTTTCCTGAAAAGCAGTCTTCAGATGCTTGAAGATTTATATTGTATCTTAGCATTTTCAGCCCTGAGATAAAATGTAAAACTACTTTTACTGTGGATTTTTCAATTTATCTCAGACATACCTTTTCAAAAGCTACAAAACAATCATGTTTACCTTTTAGAAAGGTAACATGAACTGTCACCTTAATCTACACAACCCTTATACATCTAATTCTTTGGAAAACTGTCAAAGTTTTTAAAAATGTAGAACATTATTTTGATAATGTTATTACTTGTAGATTGTATATTTTTTTCTCTGTGTACCAGTTACTCTTAAAATGTGCTTGAATACAAACAAGATTTACACTCATTGGTATTGTTAAGTGGTAAAACATAATTTGAAATTAAGACTAAGAATATGACTCGTTCAAAACTAGAAGGAGTCGCTAAAAAAGAATCCAAAATGAAACTACTCTAACAATCTTTCTTACAAAATGATTACCCAAATAATTTGAAAATAATTCCGATACAATAGTCTAGCAAGTGTTGGGGGAGAAAAAAGATCATCTCTTGATATGATGAGTAATGACTCTTTCCAGTGCTGCTCCAGCCTTCTTCTTAGAGGCGTTCAAGAAGTAGTGTTACCCACTGTAATGCCTACAGGACCTCACAGAATTTCTACCCCGACCCAATCTTGCTTACCTTTAAGAAACAGAAAGGCCTGCAGACAGAAGTTGCCCTCTTGACCAGACCAGCTAAACCAGGGGAACTCCAGCCCACTCATCCTTCGAAGCACCTCTAACTCCTCTAATTCCTCGTTATAATACGTTTCACACTAAATGACATGCCCATCG
The DNA here is from genome assembly GCF_000164805.1 of Carlito syrichta. Classification (NCBI taxonomy): domain Eukaryota; kingdom Metazoa; phylum Chordata; class Mammalia; order Primates; family Tarsiidae; genus Carlito; species Carlito syrichta. Next base: position 17,155 of record NW_007245796.1, on the reverse strand, counting down.
GCTGTCATGACAGGAAACCTCACACCAAAAAGGAGAGAAAAAGAACATGAACTGAATTCCAGGATATCCTTGCCCAGTCCCTGAAAAGACATGCATATTCATCCCCTTGCTTTTAATGTCCAACCCCTTCCCTAAGGGAATCCTGTATTTTAACCCCCTTAGCTCCCACCTGATGAGAAGGTGATTTGTGACCCATGACCCTGGTTCTCCATTTCATGGAATGAAAGCCTGTCCTGTTTGACCTCCACTTTTGGTTTTGTATATTCGCTTCATCAGAAAGGAAAGCACTCCATTTCTGGGGCAAAGGCAACTTTGTCATAACAGCAGGATTACTGCAGATACACCAATATATGAAATTCAGAGTTAACAGAGATTGTAATGGCAGTACAGGAGTGTTGGATATCCGGGGTTATACTAAAGAATTCCAAGAAGCATTGTAACTTCCAAATTCTATGAGACTCTTAAATTATGAGACACACTGTTCCATGCACATGTTACAATGAAAACAGAGACAACTTTTTAAAAAATGCCTGCACGCCATTTGCAGATTGGAGACTAAACCTGACCTTTTTCTTTTCTCTTATCCAAACTCCTGAGTAAGAGGCTTGGGTAGTCAAAGCCTGAGAAGGACTCACCAAACAGGGTTTTGTTGCCCTATTACCCTATATTTGAGATAGGGTAATAGGGCAATCTGACTCTAGCATGACACAACAAATAAAGAAGGTTTATGGCCCTGCAAAGACATCTCTTAGAGATTCTCACCCTCCAGGAAGCCTTGTAAGATACTTATCTATGCTCCCTTAAAGGGAGCTGCATAGAGGGCTTCATCTACATATCAACAAACCTGGAGTTTTCCTTCTCCTTATGTTAACAAAGCATCTCTGATTTTCTCTGCTGATTTCCCAAATGCCTTAGATAGGAACTGCAAATCACCAGTCAAGAAATCTTTGAGTCCATCTATGACCTGCAAACCTTCCCCTCTTGGAAATGTCCCTCTCTCCTTGGCCAAACCAGTGAAAAGCTCACGTGTATTGATTTATGGTTTCTTTTAACTTCCTCCTTCCTTAAGTGTATATAACCAAGCCACCATTAGGCCACAGTGGGCGCATGTTCTCAGGACCTCCTGAGGATGAATGTACCCAAGCTTAAGTCCTCAAGTTTGGTTCAAGAGTAAGCCATCTCAAAATAGTTTATAGAATTTAGCATCCTTTGGATCAAACCTTCTGCAAATGAAAGTAGACTGGGAAAGTCAGTAAATACCTATAGTTTAGGATATTTTAAATCGAATTTTCACTTCTGCACATCCTACTTGCTCTGCTTATGGCCAACTACATTTATGTTTCCGGAAATTTTCTCCACAACATAGACCTCAAAAACCAATTCCTTGAATCTTCATGTTCTTTTGAAAGGCTAGAGCCCAAAATGGAATTTCCCTGATCTCCTTTAGTCAGACAAGACTCCTTTCCTGGAACCATGGACAAGTCACAAGACATTGAAGTTAACACTTCCTAAGGAATTTGTCTTTCCCCTGTCCCTCTCATCTATGTGCCTGGCCTGCCCATCCATCCTGTCATCAGGGAGGTGACAGACCCTATCACTGTGGCAACAGTCAGGTGACTAACCCACCCATCTGCCTGCCCTCTATCACAGTGGTATCAGTACCCGTGCTTACCTGTCTCCTTCATGATGATGTAAAACAGACCACCACCTAATCACCTTACTTATTGACCTGCTCCCATTAAAGGAAAAGCTAAAAAGCATTCAACCTCAAATAGTCGTCTCTGTAGCTTTTGTTAAACTCTGGCCTGGTCATATTTCTATTGAGCTATGACTGGGTCATGCTTCTCTTTAAGTTCTGGGGGAGGTGGGACCCCCTTTTTCTATCTCTCTCCAATCTACTTTCTAAATAAACTATATTTTCCAATGTAATTTCCATGCAAGTCTTTGTACCTTTCCCAGGTACCAGATCACTGACCTAATACCTTTCTCTACACTATGTGAGAAAATTATAAAGAAAAATGATCTGTTTTACTATCAAGCCCATCACTGCATTCCAAATTCTATTTTTCCCTTCTGATGGATTTTTATTGATCACTTATCTAACTCAACAAACATTTATTAAGGGTCTTTATTTGTACTAAGTACTGCTTTATGCAGTAGCAATATGTCTGTATATAAGACAAACAAGATTCCTGCTCTCACACAAATTAAACTTTAGAAGGTAAATTATTCTGGGTTTTACTGGGAAGATAAAGCCAACCAAAATGCAGGTAACTCAGAAGAAAAGCAGAAAACGTAATTCCACAAGAATGCAATTATTATTAACATTTCAATTGCCTTGTTTCTAGTTATTTTTTTTCCCCTCTTCTAGTACTTTTGTTGTTGTTTTATTTTGTTGCTTTCCTTTGTTGGGTGTGTGTATTGGGAGCATACTGTTTAATATAGTAGACCCTATGTTTTTACGCTGATAAAGTATCTGCCTGTGAAACTATAATTTTCATGATCATCATTGTGATAGTACATAATATTCAAATGTTTACTATGTCTTGATATTGGCATTCGGGTAGGATTCCTAACTTAAATCCACATAACCCATCCCCTGGAATAACTAGTCTCCCCTAGGATTTGTGACAAATGCTCCTTATGCCCCCAATCCTCTTTTAATTTCAGGCTGACCAAAGGCCGCTGGGTCTGCAACAGACTTACACAGAGAGAGGACGTATGTTTATTCAGGTGCCCAAGGCTATAACACACTTTCCTGTCACATCGCATGATGAGTTATGCTTTCCATTTTCAGGCCAGTCCAGATCATGGAGGGCTCTTTGGCCTATAATGTTCTCAGTACGCTTTTTTTTTTTTGAGTTGGAGTCTCACTCTGTTGCCCAGACCGGAGTGCAGTAGCCACTCTAGTCCACCGCAGCCTTGACCTGCTGAGCTCTGGTGATCCTTCTGCCTCAGCATTCCAAGTAGCTAAAACTACACGCAGGTGCTACCACGCCCGGCTACTTTTTTCATTTATTGTAGTGATGAGGTCTTACCAAGTTGCCCAGCCGGGTCTCGAACCCGCGATCTCAGGCAATCCACTCACCTCAGCCTCCCAAAGCACAGGATTACAGGCTGAGCCACCGAGCCTGACACACTTTTTGTTTTTGAGTCAGAGTCTCACTCTCTTGCCAGGCTGGAGTGCAGTGGCATGCTCCTGGCCACCACAGCCACAATGTGCTGGGCTCCGGTGATCCTTCCATCTCAGCCTTCCAAGTAGCTGGAACTACAGGTGCACACTGCAACGTGTGACTAATTTTTGACTTACTGTAGAGACGACGTGTCGCCATGTTGTCCATGCTGGCCTCGAACCTGCGGGCTCAGGCAATCCTCTCTCCTCGGCCTCCCAAAGTGCTGGGATTACAGGTATGATCTACCGCACTGGTCTCTCTCAGTACACTCTTACAGGAAGCTTCTTTAGAAATGCAGTTGATTTGCTTTGGGTGCCAGACTTGTAAACTGAGCTATTGTTATAACATTGGTACTAGATAAAAATATGTTAAGCATTACAGATAACTGCCATACACATGAATTTTTGGAATATAACTTACTTATGAAATGTCAACTCACATAGCAACTTATGAAATGTCAACTTATGAAATGAAATGTCAACTTATGAAATGTCAACTCACATTTTCTTGTTAATGGGAAAAACTGTTATTGGATAGAATGAATTGTGTATACCCATTTATTTTTTTATTTTTATTTTTATTTTTTGAGTTGGAGTCTCACTCTGTCGCCCAGGCTGGAGTGCAGTGGCGTGCTCCTGGCCACCACAGCCTCGACTTGCTGGGTTCAGGTGATCCTTCTGCCTCAGACTTCCAAGTAGCCGGAACTATAGACGAAATATTACCATGCCCAACTATTTTTACATTTATTGTAGAAACGAGGTCTCACCATGTTGCCCATACTGGTCTCGTACACACGGGCTCAGGCAATCCTCTTGCCTCGGCCTCCCAAAGTGCTGGGATTACAGGTTTGAGCCACCGCACCCGGCCTTGCCCATTGATTGTATCCATTTAGGAAGCAGCTGGGTTGCCTCTACTTGGAAAAAAAAATCTGTTTCAGTGAAATTTGGAATACTTAAAACACTAGGACCTAGCAAGGCCAGATTAATGGCTCTCGCCTGTAATCCCAGAACTTTGGGACACCAAGATGGGAGGATTACTTGAGTCCTGAAGTTTGAGACCTGTCTGGGCAACATAGCGAGACTTCATCTCTACCAGAAAAAAAAAGAAAAAAAATGAGCCAGGCATGGTGGTATGCGCCTGTAGTCCCAGATACTTGGGAGATCAGATGGAAGGATCCCTGAGCCTAGGAAGTTGAGGCTGCAGTGAGCCGTGATTGTGTTACTGCACTCGAGCCTACGAAAGAGTGAGACTCTGTCTCAAAAAAAAGGACCTAGCATGTGGTTCAAATCTCCAATGCACTATCCATGTGCAGAAAACAATCTAACTTTCTGAAAGCATGCAAAAATAAAGATGTGACCCTCGGTTAGCTTCTGATTTCAAAGGAAAGTAGTACATGTCAACAAATACAACACGAGCCAGAATGAAGCTGCATACCACAACTGTGCTAGAAGCTTTCAAGAAAGTCAAAAGGCAACCCAAAGAATGGGACAGAATTTTTGCAAGTCACACATCTGATACAGGACTTGCATGCCGGGTGTATAAATAACTATTACAACTCCAAATGCTGGAGTGTGGGGAGGACAGACCTGGGAAAGGGTGGTGGCTGTGATTGGCTGACTATGTTTGCTAGCTAGTGTTTATGGAAGTTAGACCTAAGGCTTAGGCTCTCAAGAGAATGGAAGACATGCTCTATTCTTCTTGATGATAATAATGGAAAGAAATGGCTCCCAGGTCTTCAAGACAGACATTTCTGGATTGTAGAAGATTTATACCTCAAAGGGGCAGACAAAGGATTTATAACTGCAAGTCTTCTAAAGTAAAAGTTCTGCCGGGCTCGGTGGCTCAGCCTGTAATCCCACGCCTTTGGGAGGCTGAGGTGAGTGGATTGCCTGAGCCTGCGGGTTTGAGACCCGCCTGGGCAGTGAGACCTCATCTCTACAATAAATCCAAAAATGAGCCGGGCATGGTAGCATGTGCCTGTAGTTCCGGCTACTCGGAAGGCTGAGCGAAAGGATCGCCGGAGCCCAGCAGGTCGAGGCTGCGGTGGCCGGGAGCGGCCACTGCACTCCAGACTGGGCAACAGAGTGAGACTCCAACTCAAAAAAAAAAAAAAAAAAAAAAGTTCTTAGAAATAGGTTAGGATCCTATAGTTGAGTTTTGGCTGGAACAAACAGTAAATTCTTTTGGCAGAATTGAATTTTCTGAGGCAGGCACTTTAAGGGGAGCTGGGGCATGGTAGGCACGTGGCCCTGAGCTGACAGCGTTTGGCCAAGTATCCTGGTGGGTGCGTGAAGGGTGTGGGGAGTGGACACACCTGTCTGTGCCAAGCATTCGCAATTTTCCCAGGTCAAGATGGTGATGAAAGATCTGAGTCTAATGTTGATACAGTGCCTGTTTGCAGCCTTGTCTGAGGGCATAGGCAGGTCTGGATCTGTTGATACTGAAGTTCCAATGTTTGAAGACAGAGAGAGAAAACATTATTTCTCAATCATACCTCAAGTAGGAGTGGAGGAGCAACGATGTTAGGTGAGTTCCCGTAAGGCCACAGAAAGAAGTGTGCACTACTGGTTCCTGCCTTCAGAGTAAATGGTCATTAAATTAGTTGTTTGGCAGTAACCTAAGAATGGTGGCAAAGAAGGGAATAATGAGAGGCAGAGCTTTAAATAAAAAGTATTGGAAGATAACACTAGGTTAATGTGAGAGAAATACATTTTAAAGCAGCTGTCATGGAAAAGGCCCTCCCACAGTAAGTCAATAAATAAATACAAAGAGATCTGCCAACAGCCATAGTCACAGCACTGGATACATTTTTTAAAAACTAAGTTAAACTTGAGTCCTTAATGGGTTTCCGTCATTCTAAATCTCTCTTAATTTAATTTTTGCAACAAGACACCATTCCTTTACTTTGTGCAAAAGTAGAAGTAACATTCTGCTTTTACTTTTTAAAGAAAAGCTAATTAGTTTCTTAAATACTCATATGGACACTTCCACGCTTCCCTTTAGATTCTGACGATTACAATGCCAACGCCTCAGCCTCTCAGGGGATTTCCTTGAAGACTTGAGATTTGTCTCTTTGAAAAGCAAGCATTTAGGCAGGTAACTCTTGCTCTTGTTCCTAGTTCCTGTGAAAGTGGAAGGACCTAACTTTTGTGACCAGCTTGCTCCACTTACATCACTGCGTCTTTTTACTGCTCTCAAAATCAGCATGAAGACTTTTTCAAACCCAAGAACAGCTCATCATTATGAAGACCACAGCATTTGGGGTCTCTAGATGCAAAAAGGTGCTGGGACAGCTTCCTGATAACAGGTAGACTTCATTTCACGGGTAATCATGCGGTGAAATGATTGAATGGCAGATACTACCCGAGTCATTTATGGCCGCCCTTTTTCTCCCTGGTCTCATCCCAACAGCTTACAGATCTTTTAAAGGCCAAGGCCAAAAGTTAAGCTAAGTTAGGCACACTTTACATGCCCGATATCAATTTTTAGATACTCAGGATAAGCTACTTAAAATGTTGAGAACAATCACATATATACAGGGCAAAAAGTACAGTCCAAAACAATAAGAGGCTCTAGACCACACTTTGCCAAGCCCTCCACTGACCATGATCTAGCGCAGACCCTCTAACACCAAATTCACATGGGCCCCACCTGACAATGTGTGCCTTGTTGTGCACAATCTCGGAGTTCTTTCATGGGATTCTAACTCTTGACACATATAGGTGTCACAATTTCCAATTGGTCCGTGTCACAATTTATAGCTCTTCTTTCTCTCCATAGATGCTGGACTGTGCAGGGATGAACCCCAGCAAACAGTTGAGTGCCACTGATTTTCAGACCTTGGTGTCGATGTCCACTTCTGCATAGGTCATAAATTCTTGTTTGCTTCCCCACTGTGTTCGTGAGTTTCAGCCAGTTTCTAGGGCTAGGCCGTCTTTCAATTTGCTTCACTTTCAAGCTCAGTGAACCTGACCTGTAGCAAGGCTGCCTCCTGTTCTTCCGTGGCAGACACTCACCGGGCAGCTGCAACATATGACAAACTGCTGGAGGGTGCACAGAGGGGAACCCAATTACCAAAACGATTAATTATCAAAATGCTTGCGTGGAATCTTTCAGATCCCCTTCCAACAAAGAACTCTGATTTACTTAGTATACGGTTTTATCTGGCTAGATAAATTCAAATCGAGTAATGCTAACAACTAATGAAAATATCCATGCAACAGATTAATTTTTGATCCATAGTACGTGTTAATTAGAAACATATTACACACATGGTGACCGGCTTGATGGAATAAAAGCAATCCTTTTATGTAGGACCTCACATGGCATAACTGAGCTTGTCTTGGATAAATGATTTTCAAAACAGGTATATAATATATAGATAGTATAACAGTTGTACAATTATGTGTATCAAATGCGGTAAACATTTTGCACTAGATGAAAGGGAGCAAGGCCGGTGGTCCTGGTAATCGATCACCCAGGAAGTCCCTAACAAAACTCACAGCTGCATCTTTGATAAAGTAGAGGAGGTGACTGGGCTCTAGTGTGCTTTGGCGTGAGGAGAACATGAGGAGACACAGGTAGAGATCAACGTTTTCCAGAACATGTGGCAGGGACGGAGACATAAGCGCTCCATCAGCAGGGGGAAGAAGAGAGCTTCTTCTTGGTTGAAACAGCCTGGAGCTGCTGGAATGGCTGTGCCAGGAATCGAGGATCTAGGTGGGGCAAATGAAGTGAGTGCTGGAACAAGGGGTCTTCAGCGCCAGCATCTAGGAACTAGAAAGACAATGCCCTGAGGTTTTCTCTCATGCTCACATTCCCAATGTGCCTCATGTCTGTCAAGTAGCAAGCACTCACATACCGTTTAGAAGCTCGGATGCTTACATATTGATAAAGAACACTTACGTAGCACATTGTATAAACGTGCACATGGTATGTGTGGCATGTAGAAAGCTACTCTCCTGCATTGTTTTCTAAAATATTTTTTCAAGTTTGTGTCTCACAGTTAAGTCCTTTGGCCATCTAGATCTGACTTTTGTGCTCTGGGGATCCATTTCTGAATTAGGGATACATTCTGATTTTTTCCCCTGTGGACACCAATTGCTCATGCCATGTGTTAGGGAGAGCCTTTTCTTCCTGCTCTGTAACAGCTCTGGAGTACATCTAGATTTCGCACAGGCACAGGCCTTCACAACAGTAACTCAGGATCGTGATTATAACTTTACAGTGAGTCTGATATGTGATAGACTCACCTGAGCCCCACCTTCCATCCTCAAAAAACACGCTTTATCCTTCTATGAGATTGTCTCAGATGCATTTCATTTGGTTCTTGCTTGTCCATATAAACTTTGGAAGCAGTTTAGTAACAAGTGATTGAATTAACTTCTCTGATCGCAATTTGTTCTTCTTCCTTATACCTATGAATATAAAATATATCTCCTCATTTAAAAAAAAAAAGTTGAGAGGCTGCATTTATCAGTTATCCTATTAATTAATTTTGGTGTGTTTCGTGTATGGGATATGGGTTCAATTTTAGTTTTTTCATATGGCGATCAATTATCTCAGTACTGTTTGCTGAAAAATTTACTGTCTCTCCTCTTATCTTCAATATAAGCTATGTTATAAACTATGCCTCCAAATATGTGTGGGAACATAGTTTTCTACATGGCTTTGCTTCTTAGATCAATTAATTGCCAGACTATGGCAGACTAATTGCCCACCTTGGTGTTTTCAGGCTGCATAGATAGTGTGAATTCAAACCCAAACCCATATGGCTATTGTCTTGTATTTAGAAATTGCCACAGAAAACTTTTTTTTTTTCTGCCCTGTTGGGGCCAAGACAAGCATTTATTTCCACTTTCGTTTTACAGGGGTGAGATTTTCTTGGTCCAGGAACTTGACATGCTTCTCTTTAGTGACCCTGGATTTTAGCCTATATTCTCCCACACAGAGACTGTGTAGGCATCGGTCTTTGTCTCCTGGACTAGGCATCTATGGGTCTGAGCAACTAGTCACTGGGAGACACCCTAGGGCAGATGTCAGACTAGGCATCTGACCCAACTGAAAGCAACCCTATCAGCTGTACTGAGAGCGGTGGACACCAGAGCTGCTTCCTAAGGCAAGGCCTGAAAGGAACCTGGACTCACAGAAACTTCCAGAGAGCAAGTTTTTTTTTTCTTGCTTGTTCTTTGTATTCATTTATGTTTTTGAACTTTGCCATTTTTTTTATGTTTCTGAACTTGCTTTATTTCTGTTATTTCAAACTTTTTTTTTTATTTTCAGTTTATGTATAGGTATTTTTGAGGAAGAGTACACCAACAGGGGAGTTTTTGTTTGTTTGTATGATTGTCAGTACATTTTTGTCTTTTTTGTTTTTCTCTTTTTGTTTATTTCCCTGTTTATTTGTTAGTTGGTACACCTGCCTGTTTTCTCTCTTCTCTCTCTCAACCTCCTTTTCATTATCCTCTTTCCTTTTCCCATTCTTTTCCCTTTTCTTATCTTTTTGCTTTCAGATGGCAAACAGGCACCCCCCACTGCATGGACAGATTGTAAGGCAGTGGGAAGTGGGCTCCTGGGGGCTCACACACCTGCCAGTGGATATTGGGGTGTGCAGATAGCTTCTGAATCACAGCTGCCCCCTCAATTTAATCTCAAAACTGCAACGCAGACAGACCATCAAGACAAGAAGTCAACAAGGACATCTGGAAACTCAATGTGATGCTTGGCCAAATGGACTTAATTGATACCTACAAACACTCCACCCAACAACAACAGACTATACATTCTACTCATCACAACATGGAGTGTACTCTAAGATAGACCACATCCTCAGCCACAAATCAAGCATAAACAAATTTCATAAGACTGAAATAATGCCATGTACCTTCTCAGACCACAGTGGAATGAAAATAAATATCAACACCAACAGAGTTCCCCAAAACCCCACCAAGACACGGACACTAAACACCATGATGCTAAACAACTCCTGGATCAACATGGGAATAAAAATAGAGATTAAAAGATACCTGGAAAAAAATGAAAATGAGGAAATATCTTATCGAAATCTCTGGAATGCTATGAAAGCAGTAATAAGAGGGGAATTCATATCTCCATGAACACACATGAAGAAAATGGAAAGATCACACATTAACAGCCTCACAAATCACCTAAGGAAGCTGGAAAAGCAAGACCACCAAAACCCTAACTTCAGCAGAGGAATCCAGATCATCAAAATAAAAGCCCAAATTTGGGACATAAAAGACAACAAAATAACACAAAAAAACAACAAAACCAAAAGCTGCTTTTCTGAAAGGATAAACAAAATTGATGGATCCCTAGCTAGACTGACCAAGAAAAATAGAGAAAAGGCCCAAATAAACACAATCAGAAATGCAAAAGATGAAGTTATAACCAATGCTGAAGAAGTACAAAAGATTATCAGAGATTACTATGTACACCTGTATGGAAACAAACTTGAAAATCTAAATGAAATAGAGGTCTTTCTGATATCACACAACCTCCCCAGGTTGAAACAAGAAGAAATCAAGACCCTAAATATACCAATAACAACCTAGGAACTTGACTGTGTCAAAAGAAAACTGCCTACAAATAAAGCCCTGGATCAAATGACGTTCCAGCAGAATTCTACAAAGCATACAAGGAGGAGTGAATACCAATCCTATTGAAAGTATTCCAGGCAATCGAGAAAGACGGAACTCTCTCCAAATCATTTTATGAAGCTAGCATCACACTGATACCAAGACCAGGTAAAGATCCAACAAAGAAAGGGAACTATAAGCCAATATCCTTGATGAACGAAGATGCTAAAATTCTCAACAAGATTCTAGCAAACTGGATCCAACAACACATCTCAAAAATCATCCACCATGACCAAGTAGGCCTCATCCCTGAGATGCAGGGCTGGTTCAACATCTGCCAAAACATAAATGTATTTAAATACATCAACAGATGTAAAACAAACATGATTATATCATTAGACACAGAAAAAGCTTTGGATAAAACCCACCACCCCTTCTTGATAAAAATCCTGAAACATCTAGGCATAAATGGAGCATACCTCAAAATAGTGAAAGACCTTTACAACGAAAACTACAAAACACTGCTCAAAAAAATCAAATGTGACACAAACTAACGGAAAAATATTCCATGCTCACAGTTTGGAAGAATTAACGTTGTTAAGACGTCCATTCTACCAAGGCAATTATAGATTTAATGTAATACCCATTAAATTACCAGCAGCATTCTTCTCAGACCTGGAAATGAAAATACAGGAATTCATATGGAAACAAAGAGGACCACAAATATCCAAAACAATTCTCAGCACAAAAAAACGAAACTGAAGGTATCACAATCCCAGACTTTAAACTGTATTATAATGCTACAATAATCAAAACAACCTGGTATTGGTACAAGAACAGGCATATAGACCAATGGAACAGGATAGAGATTCCAGGAGCAAAACCTCAATTTTACAACCAATTCATCTTCAACAAAGCCTCCACCACCAACCACTGGGGAGAGAAGAACCTATTCAATAAGTGGTGCTGGGAAAACTGACTGATCACATGCAAAAGATTAAAACAAGATGCCTACCTATCACCATACACAAAAGTCAACTCTAAATGGATCAAAGACCTAAACATAAAACCTCAAACTATCTTAACCTTAGAAAATGCAGGAGACACCATCATGGAAATTGAAACTGGCAACCGATTCCTGATCAAAACCCCACTGCCCATGCCATAAGAGATAAGATACACAAGTGAGACCTCATCAAATGACAAGCGTCTGCAAAGCCAAAGAAACTAACAAGAAAAAAGGGAGACACCCGTGGACTGGGAAAAAATATTTGCCAACTGTACATCTGACAAAGGCCTAACATCTAGGATCTACAAGGAACTCAAATGTGCCGACAAGAAAAACAGTGGGCAAAAGATACGAATAGGCAGTTCTCAAAAGAAGACATATGAGAGGCCAACAGATACGTGAAAAAATGCTCAGCCTCACCATGCAGGTGTCTCCTGCATTTTCTAAGGTTCTTATAGTTTGAGGTTTTACGTTTAGGGCTTTCATCCATTTAGAGTTGACTTTGGTGTATGGTGATAGGTAGGGATCTTGTTTTAATCTTCTGCATGCGGTCAGTTTTCCCAGCACCATTTATTGATTTTAAATGCAAATTAAAATCACACTGAGATAATACCACCTAACTCCTGTCAGGATGGCCATCATCAACAACTCAAAAAACAACAGACGCTGGAGAGGATGCGGGGAAAAGGAACACTTCTACACCACTGGTGGGAATGTAAACTAGTACAACCTCTGTGAAAAACAGTTTGGCAATTCCTAAAAGGTCTAAAAATCGACCTTCCATACGAACCCACAATCCCTCTACCGGGAACATACTCAGAGGAACACAAATGACTCTATGAAAAAGATACCTGCACATGCATGTTGATTGCAGCATTGTTCACAATAGCAAAAAGAGAGGACTACTAAAAAAATGAGGTGTATATACACAATGGAGTATTATGTAGCCATAAAGAAGGACAAAATTATGAGCTTCACAGCATCTTGGATGGACTTAGACTGTATAATACTGAATGAATTATCACAGAAACAAAGAACTCAGCACTACATGTTCTCACTCATAAGTGGACCTTGAATAATTATCATAATACTAAAAGAAAAGAATTGACAGTAGTGAGAAATTGCCCGGGAGGGGGAGCGGGTTGGCAGTAGTGGTATTCTGCCAGGAGAGGGGGCCCACACCTCATCAACAAGGGTCCCTGCATGATGCACATTTGTATACTCAACCCTGAACTGTACCCCACATCGTTAAAGTAAAAAAAAAATTAATTAATAATAAAAATACAATAAAGAGGAAGAAATAAAATATACTTGAAAGTAAAAAATAAATACTTCAATAATAATTGCTCATTACTGCATTATTTATATCTTAAAATTAATCTTTATACCTGAACTTTTAGCACTGTTATGAAACAGTGAATTGGCTCTATTTATTCAATTGTTTATAAGGTTTGACAAGATTGTTTGTTCTGAAGCCCCTTTTCAGAAAGTGTGTAAAACAAAGCATAAAATAAGATGACAGAAATAAGCTATTATAGAGTAATAATTAAACAAAGGAAAAGTGGAAATTGTTGGATAAAGTTTTTAAATGTCAAAATAAAAACCCCAATATCAAATATTCAAATGAGGTCAAACGTCTTAAATGTCACTCAGCTATATGATTAAAAATGAAGAATTTCAGCCTTTAAATTATATCCCTTTACGGTGCTCTTTGAATCTGATGACGAGTCTTCGGATAATGGTCATCACTATCCACTACACATTATGAATAAAACTTCTCCCCTGTTGTACATTCAAAAACCACAGGTAGCGTTTTTTATTAAGATGCCCCAGCCATGACTTACAACGCCAATCACAGAAAGAGAAATAGGTGTTCAGAAACAAAACAGCTCCTTTAAAACATTCTGTGCATTGTATTTTGATAGAAATATTTGTCATAGTATGAATTTGAAAATATAAATGTTTATCTTGATTGGCTTTATGCTTGACTGATTACAAGAAGCTTTTCCAAGTAAAACACGCTTTTTTTCAAAATGTTTCTTAGAAAATGTGAAACTGTTATTGTTTTTCTTTATAATAATTTTATTTCCTAGATAAGCAGATCATAGAGCCAAGTGCTATATTCTGTTCTTTATGGGCATACTTATGTTCTTTCAAAAATTATAATTTATTAATGTCTAACTACAATTTAATCAGTTGATGGCATTCCACCCACTGTTGGCTAAAAGAAACCTAATTTAACACATAATCCAAGGAGATCTGCAAGTAAGAAAACTTTAAACTGAAAGCAACACGTGTGCATGGAACATTCAAACAGGGCGATGGGGAAAAAGTGGAAACAACAACTCTTTTCTTCCACAGACGCTGGTCCTGCTTTTCAGAGGTAAGCAATGCTTACCATTTTCTTTTTTCACTATGTACTATTCTTTTGAATTGTAAATAGTGCTGCATATGTTTTATCTTGATCTTTTTAAAATCTAATTTTAGGTAATAGCTCTTGACTGTTTATAAAAGATAGATAATATAGCTTATTTCCTTTGCTTTCTTCTAAAAGTATGTTTCCTATTTGGTCTTTAAACTATGAATTGAAGGCTTTTTTATCTTGCTTTCTCTAAATGATATGCTTATAGTGTGTAATACTGTGTTTAAATATTGTGCATCCAGTTTGAACGCAAGTAATGGGCTCAGTAGGGTGTGGAGATTCGTGTGCAACTTCCCTCTCGCCCAACTTCCCATCATGTCTCTCAACTTGGATCAAATACAGTTTGATGCTTATATTGCCAATTTGTACGTAATTTGCATCTTATTTTTTTGTTATAATAAACTCTTCTGTGTTTGGTCCATATGTCGATCATGATCATGGCATCTCAAATAAATTGACAGCATTATGATTATGTTTTGTTTTAACCATAGGTGCAGGTGGCATGATTTGATCTATAGAAAGGCAACAAAGTGATATGGGAATATACCCAAGCCTACAAAAAGAATCCAGGGTTTCAAGAATCATGAAGAAAACTAATTATTCTCTTTCTCTCCATTGATTGAAATAATGCCTTTTTTTTTTTACTATGTGACATCTATTTCAAAATATTTTTCTGAAAAACTGTACATTCTGCAATAGATCACTAAGAATACAGTATTTTTCTCAACTTTGATACATTTATGGTGCATTATTTCTTATCTTCCAAGAGTTTCACTTACCTTTAGTTTGAATGACTAAAAAGAAGGATAACATGACTGTCATCGTATCATGAAGATAATCTAGATTTTTAAATATTTTATTTTAAATCTTTGCCAACGTTAGCTACATTTTGACTTTTAAAATAGCCATCTTAACAGGTGTGAGGTGATATCTTGTGGTTTTGATTTGCACTTCCCTGACGATCTGTGATGTTGACCATCTTTTTACATAACAGCTGGCCATTTGTGTGTCTTTTTAGAAAAGGGTCTATTCCTTTGTAGTCGTATGAGTTCCTTATATATTTTGGGTGTTACCTTCTTATCAGATTATAGTTTGCAAATATTTTCCTGCATTTTGTAGATTGTCTCTTCACTCCGTCGGTCATTTCTTTTGCCGTGCAGAAGCTTTTTAGTTTGATGTAGTTTTATTTGTCTGTTTTTGCTTTCATTACCTATGCTTTTGGTGTCAAAGCCAAAAAAAAAATTAGTGCCAAAACCAGTGTCAAATAGCTTTTCTCTTAGGTTTACTTCTGGGAGTTGAATGCTTTCGAGTCTTATGTTTAAGTATGTAATTCATTTTGAGTCCATTTTTGTATATGGGGTGAGATTAAGGTTCAATTTCATTCTTCAGGATGTGGATAATTTTCCCAACGCTATTTATTGAAAAGACTAAACTTTTCTTACTGTGTATTCTTGGCCCCGTTGTCAAAGATCAATTGATTGTAAAGGCATAGATTTATTTCTGGGCTCTCTATTTTGTTCCCTTGGTCCTCATATTCAATTTTATGTCAGTACCATCCTATTTTTATTACTAGAGCTTTGAAATACTGTTTTAAATCAAGTCGTGTGATGCTGCCAACTTCTTTTTTTGTTTTTTTGCTCATGTTTGCTTTGACTATTTGGAGTCATTTGTGATTCCATAGAAATTTCAGGATTTTTTTTTTCTATTTCTATTTTTAAAAATCCCATTAGAATTTTTTTGGGGGGAGGATTACAAGTTGTGTGTTTTAAAGAAACTTTTTTTTTTGAAAATGTGGGGTAAAAATGAGGGTTAGGTACATGTGTGGTCATCATACACGTAAAGTATGGGTACCCTTATTGATGCTACGTTTCCCTCCCTCCCCTGGAAGTGTCCCACTACCGCCAATCCCTTTGTTATAGTATTATGATAAATGTTCAGGGTCCATTTATGAGTGAGTACATGTGGTACTCAGATCTTTGCTTCTGTGATAAATCACTGAGTATTATAGACTCTCATTCCATCCAGGTTGCCGAAAAGTTCATAATTTTGTTTTTCTTTATGGCTGTATTAATATTCAGTCATGTAAATGATGATAGGAATTGCATAAATCTGTAGATCACGTTAGGTCATATGGACATTTACCAATATTAATTTATTTATTAATATGTGAATTTGTAACCTTCAGTTTATCCCCATCAGTGTTTTTATTGTGCAGGTATTTCACCTTTTTGGATAAAGTTATTTCTAAGTACTTACTTTTTAAATGTTATTATAAATGACATTGTTTTCTTAATTTCTTTTTTAGATAGTTCATTGTTAATGCATAGAAATGCAACAGATTTTTCATGTTAAGTATGTATCCTACTAATTTACTTAATTTTTTAATTAGCATTAAAAGTATTTTATTAGAATCTTTAGAGTTTTCTATATATAAGATCACATCATCTACAAACAGACAATTTCACTCTTTCTTTTCCCAATTGCTCTGGTTAGGGCTTCTAGACTTTCCAAAACCCCAACTAAAACATAAGCTGAAGGAGTTCATTGCCACTAGAGCTGCCTTGCAAGAAATGTGATAGGGAGTTCTTCAAGGTGAAATCAAATAAGACTAATCAGTAACATGAAACCATATATAAGTATAAAAATCACTCAGAAAGGTATAGTCAAAAATCAAAATTCTTTAATGGTGGAGTGCATTCACTTTTAACTCTAATCTAAAGGCAAAAGGCAACACATTAAAAAATAAATATACCTACAATATTTTCTAATGGATTCACAATATTCAAAAATATAAACTCCAACATCAATAACATTAAAAAAGTAGAAGGAGGGTAAAGGGTAGAGGTTCTGTATATGATTGAAGTTACATTGTTAGGGGCTTAAATAGACTGTGACAACCACAGTTATGTAGGACTTAATGATGGCAATGCTTTCTGAGAAATGCATCATTAGA
>NW_007245795.1:0-11668 GCF_000164805.1 Carlito syrichta | reverse complement strand
CTGCTTAATTAGACAGCTTGCTGGCTGGACAGTTGGATAGCCAGCCGGCTTAACTAGTCAACCACCTTGCTGGTCAGTCATCTAGCCAGGAGGCTTAACTAGCTGACCACCTACCTGAAAAGCCTGCTCCCCAGCCAGCTTACCTTGCCAGCCACCAAGCTAGCCAGCCGGCTAACTAACTGACTTATCTAGCTGACTTATCTAGATATCCATCTTGCTAACGAGCTGGCTTAACAAGCTAGCCACCTAGCTAACAATCCGTCTAACCAGCTCACTTAACTCACTGACATAACTAGGTGGCCATCCAGCTATCCAGCTGACTTAATTAGCTGACATAACCAGGTAGCCAGCTGGCTAGTCAGCTGACTAAACTGTCAAGTGGCCTAGCTAGCCAGTTGGCTAGCCACTTGAATTAATTAGGTGACTCAACCAGCTACCCAGCTGGTTATCCAGCAGACTCAACTAGCTGACTTAACTAGATAGTCAACTGTCTAGCCAGCAGGCATAACTAGATGACAACATTAGCTAGCCTGGTGACTAGCCAGCTGACTTAACTAGCTAGCTACATAACTAGCCAGCTGGGAAGTCAGCTGAATTAACTACCTGGGTTAAATAGCTAGCCAGTTGGAAAGCCAACTGAGTTAACTAGTTTGCTACCTAGCTAGCCAGCGGGCAAGCCAGCTGACTTAACTAGCTTACTTAATTAGCTAACAAGCTGGATGGACAGCTGACATAACTTGCTAACTACCTAGCTATCCAGCTGTCTAACCAGCTGACTTAACTATGTTGCTCAACTAGCTAGCCAGCTGGCTATATAGCTGGCTAGCTGAAGGAATGATCTAGCTGATTAGCTAGCTGATGACCTAGCTGACTTAACGAGCTAGCTGACTAGCAAGCTAACTAGCTAATTCACTAGCTAGCCACCTACCTGACTAGCTAGCCACCTACCAGACCAACCTGCTAATGAGCCATTTTACCTTGCCAGGCACCTAGTTAGCCAGCTGTCTAACCAGCTGACTTAACTAGATAGCCATCTGGCTAGCCAACTGGCTTAACTAGCTATCTATCTAGTTAAGCCAGCTGGCTAGCCAAGTAACTTAACTCACTGACTTAACTAGCTATCTACCTAGGTAGCCAGTTGGCTAGCCACTTGAACTAATTAGCTGACTTAACCTGTTAACCAGCTAGGTAACCAGTTCACTCAACTAGCTGACTTAACTAGTTAGCCATCTGGCTAGCCAGCTGACTTAACTAGCTTACATCACTAGATAGACAGGTGGCTAGCCAGCTGATTTAACTAGCTAGATACCTCTGTATCCCGCTGGTTTTCCAGCTGATTTAACTACCTAGATTCCTGCTAGCAAGGTGAGTTAACTAGTTAACTTAACAAGCTAGCCACTGGCAAACCATCTGACTTAACTAGCTAGCTATGCAAGCTAGACATGTGGCTAGCCAGCTGACTTAACTAGCTGAGTTAACTAGCTAGCTAGCTGATGCAACCAGATGACTTAACTAAGAAGCTACCTAGCAAATCAGCTGAATATACTAGATGAAATAACTAGCTAACTTCCTATCTAGCTATCTCGCAAGCAACCCGACTTAACTAGCTGACTTAACTGGCTGGCTACCTAGCTAGACTGTTGACTTTACTAGCTGAAAAAACTAGTCAGACAGCTGTCTAGCCATCTGAATTAACTTGCTTTTTAACTAGCTAGTGAGCTGGCTAGCCAACTGACTTAACCCAGTGACTTAAGTAGCTAGCCAGCTGGGTAGCCAGCTGACTTAACTAGTTGATTAAATAGCTAGGCAGTTGACCAGCCAGGTGACTAAACTAGCTAGCATTACTAGTTATCCAGCTGGCTAGCCAGCTGACTTAAATAGCTCTCTACCTCTCTAGCCATCTGGATAGCCAGCTTTCTTAACTAGCTGATTTAATTAGCTAGCCAGCTGGCTAGCCAACTGACTTAACTAGGTCACTAACTAACTAGCCAGCTGGCTAGCCAGTTGAATTAACTAGTTGTTTTAACTAGCTGGCCTATTTTCTAGCCAGTTGAATTAATTAACTTGCTACATAACCAGCCTACTTGCTATCCAGCTGAATTAACTAGATGAGTTATCTTGCTAGCAAGCTGTCTAGCGAGCTGACATAACTGGCAAGCTACTTATCTAGCCAGCTGGCCTCTCAGCTGGCTTAACTTGGTCATTTAACTATGTAGCCAGCTGGCTAGACAGCTGACATAACTAGCTAGCTACCTAGCTAACATGCTGGCTTGCCAGCTGACTTAACTAGCTGAATTAACTAGCTAGTCAGTTGTCTAGCCAGCTGAATTATTTGACTAGCTACCTAGCTAGCCAGGAAGTTAGCCACCTGACTTAACTAGTTGACTTAATGAAGTAGCCAGCTGGCTAGCCAGCAGAATTAACTAGCTAGCTAATTAACTAGACAGGTGAAAAACCAGCTGAGTTATCTAGCTGAAATAACTAGACACCTGATGGCTAGCCAGCTGACTTAACTAGCTGACTTAGCTAACTAGCCAAATGACATAACTAGCTGTCTTAACTAGCTAACTACCTAGAAAACCAGCTTACTCGACTAGCTGAATAAACTAGCTAGCTTCCTAACTAGCTATCTAACAAACAAGCTGACTTAACTAGCTGACTTAACTGGCTGGCTACCTAGCTAGCCAGTTGACTTTACTAGCTGAAATAATTAGCCAGAGAGCTGTCAAGCCATCTGAATTAACTAGTTTTTAACTACCTCTTGAGCTGGTTAGCCTACTGCCATAATGAGGTGACATAATTAGCTAGACAGCTTGTTAGCCAGGTGCCTTAACTAGTTGATTAATGAGCTAAGTGCTGGTAAGACAGGTGCCTTACTAGCTGCTATTACTATTTATCCAGCTGGCTAGCCAGCTGACTTAACTAGCTCTCTACCTCTCTAACCATCTGGATAGCCAGCATTCTTAACTAGTTGACTTAATTAGCTTGCCAGCAGTCTAGCCAACTGATTTAACTAGTTCACTACCTAACTAATAAGTTGGCTAACCCTCTGACTTAACAAGCTGTTTTAACTATCTGGCCTGTTTTCTAGCAAGTTGAATTAACTAGCTTGCTACAAAGCTATCCAGCTGGCTATCCAGCTGAATTAACTAGGTGACATCTTCCTAGCAAGCTGTCTAGCGAGCTGACATAACTGGCAAGCTACCTACCTAGCCAGCTGGCTATTCAACTGAATTAACTTGGTCACATAATTATCTAGCCAGCTGGCTAGACAGCTGACATATCTAGCTAGCTACCTAGTTAGCATGATGGCTTGCCAGCTGACTTAACCAGCTGAATTAACTCGCTAGCCATCTGGCTAGCCAGCTGAATTATTTGCCTAGCTACCTAGCTAGCCAGCATGCTAGCCAGCTGACTTAACTAGCTGACTTATCTGTCTAGCTAGCTGACATAACTAGCTTATTGAATTACCTAGCATCCTAGCTAGCCAGAGGACTTAACTAACTGAAATAACTAGCGAGCCAGCAGGCTACCCATCTAGACAGCTGGCTAGACAACTGACTTAATGATCTGACTTAACTAGCTAGCCAGCGAGTTAGCAGGTTGATTTAACTAGCTGACTTAACTAGCTGTCAAGCTGGCTAGCCAGTTGACTTAGTTGCCTAGCTGCATATGTAGCCAGCATCCCAGCCAGCTGATTTAACTAGCTGACTTATAGAGGTATCCAGCTGGTTAGCCAGCAGACTTAGCTAGTTATCTAACTGACTAGGCAGCTGGATAACCAGCTGACTTAACTAGCTGATATAACTAGTTTGATGGTTAGCCAGTCAACCTACATATTCTGCTGTCTTGCTAACTGAATAATCTAGCTAGCTACCCTGCTACGCAGCTGGCTAGCCAGCTGACTTAACTAACTGACTTAACTAGCAAGCCAGCTGCCTTATCTAGCTGACTTAACTAGCTAGCTACATAGCTATCCAGTTGACTTAACTAGCTGACTTAATTATCTAGATACATAGCTAGAAAGCTGGCTGACCAGATGACTTAACTAGCTGACTTAAACTGCTAGCCAGCTGACTGGCCAGCTGATTAACTAGCTAGCCAGTTGGCTGTCCAGCTTAATTAACTAGCTGTCTTAACCAGCTAGCTAGCTGGCAAGCCTGCTGACTTGACTAGCTAGCTACCTAGCTAGCTGGCTGGAAAGCAAACTGAATTAACTAGCCGACTTAACTAACTATCCCGCTTGAAGCCAGCTGACTTAAATAGCTTGGTACCTAGCTAGCCAGCTTGCTAGCCAGCTGACTTAACTACTTGACTTAACCAACTAGCCAGCTGGCTAGCCAGCTGACGAAACTAGATAACTTAACTAGTGAGCCAGATGGTTAGCCAGGTGACTTAACTACCTCCCTACCTAGCTAGCTAGATGGCTAGATAGTTGAATTAACTAGCTGACTTATTTAGCTAGTCAGCAGGCTAGCCAACTGAGTTAATGATCTTGCTACCTAGCAAGTCTGCTGTCAAGCCACCTGACATAGCTAGCTGACATACATAGCTGGCCTGATTGTTAGCTGAATTAGCCAGTTTGCTATATAGCTATCCAGCTGGCTAGCGAGCTGACTTTACTAGATGACAACTATCTAGCCCACGGGCTAGACAGCTGACTTAACTATCTAGCTACCTAGCTAACCAGCTGTCAAGCCAGCTGACTTAACTAGGTAACATAACTAGGTAGCCAGCTTGCTAGCTGGCTGATTTAATTGCCTAGCTACCTAGCTAGCCAGCTGGCAAGCCAACTGACTTAATTAGCTAGCTACACACGGATTCCACTAGTATGCCAGCTGACTTAGCTACCTAGCTACCTAGCTAACCATCTGGCTAGTGAGCTGACTTTACTTGGCTTTTTAACTAGCTAGGTAACTGTCTAGCCAGCTGTATTAACTAGCTAGCTACCAAGCTAGGCAGCTGGCTCACCAGCTGACTTAACTCGCTGACTTAACAAGCTGGCAAGCTGACTTATCTATCTGACTTTACCTGCTAGCTACCTAGCTAGACAGCTGGCATAGCGAGCTGTCTTAAGTAACTAGCTACCTAGCTTGCTATCTAGCTAGCTGGCTGACTTAACTAACTGACTTAACTAGATAGCTACCTGACATGACTAGCTGACATATATCTAGCTTCCTATCTATCCAGCTGATTTAAGTAGCTGAAATAACTAGCTAGCCAGAAGACTAGCCATCTTACTTAACTAACTTTTTAATTAGCTAACAAGCTTGATAGCCAACTGACTTAATGAGTTAACTTAACCTACTACCCAGCTGGTTGTCAGGTGACTTAACTAGCTGACTTAAGCAGCAAGTCAGCTGGCTAGACAGCTGCCTGAAATAGCTGGCTACCTATCTAGCCACCTGGCTAGCCAGCAGACTTACCTAGTTGACTTTAGCTAGCAAGCTGGCTAGCCAGCTCACTTCACTAGCTAGCCTGCCTAGCCTGCAGGCAAGCTTGCTGATTTAATTGGCTGACTTGAAAACTAGCCTGTTGGCTAGCAAGCTGACTTACCTAGTTAGATACCTACATAGCCAGCTGGCTAGACAGCTGACTAAATTACCTGACTTAACCAGCTACCCAGTTTGCTACCCAGCTGCATTAACTCACTGACATCACTAGCTAGTCAGGAAGCTATCTAGCTGACTTAACTAGCTAGCTGCCTACATTGCCAGTTGACTTGCCAGTTCTCTAACTAGCTGAATTAACCAGCTAGCCAGCTGGCTAGTCAACTGACTTAACTGGCTCACTACCTAGCTAGCCAACAGACTAGCCATCTGACTTAACTAGCTGACTTAACAAGCTAACAACATGGCTACCTAGCTGACTTGAATAATTAGCTAACTAGCTAGGTACCTAGCTAGCCAGCAGACTTAAGATATTAGCTAACTTCCTAGCTACCTAGCTAATAAGCTGACTTAAATAGTTAGCTACCTAGCTAGCTAGGTGACTTAACCAGATGGCTACATAGTTAGACAACTTGTTATCTAACATTCTAGCTAGCTGACTCAATCATCTGTGTTAACTCATTAGCAAATCAGCTAGCTAGCTGACTCAACCAGCTGACTTATCTGATTAGCTAACTAGCTAGCTAACTGACTAATCCAGCTGACTTAACTGGTTAGCTAACTAGCTAGCTAGCCTACTCAAACAGCTGACTCAACCCATTGGCTAACTAGCTAGCCTGCTGTCTCAACCAGCTGACTTAACAAGTTAATTATAACTAACTACCTGACTAATCCTGCTGACTTAACCCGTTAGCTAACTACCTAGTGAGCTGTCTTAACCAGCTGACTAAATTAGGTAGCTGACTTAACTAACTGACTTAGCTAGCTGACTTAACTACTTAGCTAGCTGACTTAACTGGCTGACATATCTAGTTAGCTAGCTGACTTAACTACCTGAATAAATAGTTAGCTAACTATTTAGCTAGCTGAATAACTAGCTGACTTAACTAGTTAGCAAACTATTTATGTAGCAGGCTTAAGCAGCTGACTTAAATAGTTAGCTAACTAGTGAGTTAGCTGTCTTAGCTAGCTGACTTAGCTAGCTAGCTAATTAGCCAGCTGACTTAGTTAGCTGACTTAACTAGTTGGCTAACGTGGTAGCTAGCTGACTTAACCAGTTGATTATGAGTTAATGAACTGTTTTAACTATTTGGTAAATGAGTTAACTAGCTTTCTCAATTAGTTGGGTATTGGGTTAGCTAGGTGACTTAACTTGTTGGCAGACAAAGCAGATGACTACTTATCTGGTTTAACACGTTGGCTGACTATTCGGCTGACTTGTTAGCTGGCTTAACAAGTCGGCCGTCTAGTCGGCAGACTAGTTAGCTGTGTTAGTTGACTAACAAGTTGCCCCAAAAGTTAGCTCGGTTAACTAGTTGGTGGGCTAGTTTGCTCACCTAACTAGTCGGCTGACTAGTTGGCTGAATATTTACGTGACCTAACTAGTTTACCCACAAGTTAGCTGTCCTAATTTGTCAGCTGACCAGTTGGCCGACTAGTAGGGCAATTGGTTAGCTGACTTATATAGTCGGCCAGCTAGTCGGCCGACCAGTTACCTTACTTAATTTGTCAGCCTGCGAGTGAGCCCACAGGTGAAATGACATAACTAGTCAGCCGGCGAGTGAGTCGACTGGTCAGCTGACTTAACTATTCTGTCCTCGAGTGAGCCGACTGGTCAGCTGATTTAACTAGTCAGCTGGCAAGTGAGCTGATGGTCAACTGACTTTAGTCGGCTAACATGTGAGCTGAATAGTCAGAAGAGTTAACTAGTCAGCAGGTATATGAGCTGACCGGTGAGCTGACTTAACTAGTCGGCTGGCAAGTTACCCTACATGTGAGCTGCCTTAACTAGTCGGCCGGTGAGCGAGTCAACCAGTGAGGTGATTTAACTAGTAAGCTGGCAAGCAAGCCGACTAGTTAACTGACCTGCTGGCCTCTGAGCAAGCCGACAATTTAGTTGACCTGTTGGCTGGTGAGTGAGCCGACTAGTTTGCTGACCGGTTTGCAGGTGGTAAGCCAACCAATTAGCTGACCTAATGAAAAGCGAGTGGACCCACTTGGTATCTGATAAGATAACTGAGTTGCTAGCCGACTACGTAGCTAAGTAACTAGCTGATTTGCTCACTGACTAGCTAGCTGACTAGCTGACATAACTAGCTAGAAAACAAGCTATCTAACTCTGTAGCTTGCTGACTTCACTACCTAGCTGAATAGTTAGCTGAGTTGCTAGCTGAATTAAGGAGCTAGATGGCTAGCTAGCTGATTTAACTAGCTGACTAGCTACTTTGCTGGATACCTGGCTAGCCAGCTGACTTAACGATCTAGTTAACTGGTTGTATACACAGCTACCCAGCTGGCTTAAATAGCTAGCTACATGGGGGGATAGCTGGATAGGAATCCGGCTAGCTAGCTAGTGGGTTAACCAGGGGACTAGCCAGCCAGCTTAAGTAGCCATCTGGCTGACTAGACAGTCGGATAATCAGCTGTATTAACTAGCCAGGAACCTTGCTGGTCAGCCAGCTAGCCAGCTGGATTAACTAGTGGGCCAACTACCTGAGCAGCCTGCTAACCAGCCAGCTTAACTTGCCAGCCACCTAGCTAGCCTGCTGGCTAACAAGCTTACTTAACTAGCTGATTTAACTACATAGCCATTCAGCTAGCTAGCTGGCTTAACTAGCTAGCCACCTAGCTAGCCAGCCAGCTAGCCAGCTCACTTAACTTGCTGAATTAACTAGCTAGCCATCCAGCTAGCCAGCTGATTTAAATACATAGCTATCTACTTAGCCAATTGGCTAGCCAGTTGACTTAACTACCTGACTTAAACTAGCCAGCTGGCTAGCCAGCTGAAGTAACTAGTGAGCTACCTAGCTAGCAAGTTGGCTAGCCACTTGAATTAACTAGCTGACTTAACAAGCTAGCCAGCTGTCTAGCCAGTTGACTCAACTAGCTGGCATAACTAGATAGCCAGCTGAATAGCCAACTGACTTAACTAGCAGAAATAACTAGCTAGACAGGAGGCTAACCAGCTGACTTAAATTGCTAGCTACCTATGTATCTTGCTGGCTTGCCAGCTGACTTAACTACCTAGCTAACTAAACAGCTGGCTAGCGAGCTGACTTAACTAGGTGACTTAAGTATCTAGCCAACTGGCTAGCCAGCTGACTTAACAAGCTAGCTACACTGCAAGGCAGCTGGCTAGACAGCTGACTTAACTAGCTAGCTGCCCAGCTAGCTAGCTGACTTTACTAGCTGAGGTAATTAGCTTGCTTCCTAGCTAGCTAACTACCTAACTAGGAGACTTAACTAGCTGACTTAACCAGCTAGCTAGCTGATATAACTAGCTGACAACTAACTATCTACCTTGCAAGCAAGTTGACTTAATTAACTGAAATTACTAGCTAGTCAGCTGTCTAGCCATATGACTTACCTAGTGTTTCAACTAGCTAGCGAGCTGGCTAGCCATCTCACTTAAAGAGATGACTTAAATAGCTACAGCACAGGTAAGACACTTTACTTAACTAGTTCATTAACGTGCTATGCAGCTGGCTAGCCAGGTGACTATACTAGCTTGCATAACTTGATATCCAGGCGGCTAGCCAACTGACTTAACTAGCTCTCTACCTCTCTAGCCACATGGATAGCCAGCTGATTTAACTAGCTGACATATCTAGCTAGTCAGCTGGCTAGTCAACTGATTTAACTAGGTCACGACCTAGCCAGCCAGTTTGCTAGCCAATGATTAAACTCGCTGTCTTAAGTAGCTACCCCAATTTCTAGCCAGTTGAATTAACTAGCTTTCTACATAGCTAGCCACCTGGCTATGCAGTTGATTTAACTAGGTGACTTATCTAGATAGCCAACTGTCTAACCAGCTGAATTAATTAGCAAGTTATGAATCTAGCCAGTTGCCTTCTCAGCTGACTTAACTAGGTGACTTAACTAGCTAGCCAGCTGGCTAGACAGCTGACATAACTAGATAGCTACCTAGATTGCAAGCTGGCTAGCCAGCTGTCTTAACTAGCTGACTTAATAAGCTAAGCAGCTGGCTAGTCAACTGACTTAATTGCCTAATTACCTAGCTATCCAGCTAACGTAACTAGTTGAAATAACTTGTGAGCTAGCTGGTTACCTATCTGACGTAACCAGCATTTTACTAGTTAGCCATCTGGTGAGAAAACAGACTTCACCAGCTGACTTAACTAGCTAGACAGCTGGTTAGCCAGCTGACTAAACTAGCTGACTTTACTAGTTGGCCAGCTGGCTAGCAAGCTGTCTTAATTTCTTAGCTACCTAGCTAGCCAGCAGACCAGCCAGCTAACTTAACTAGCTGAATTAACGAAGTAGCCAGCTGGCTAGCCAGCAGACTTAACATGCTACCTACCTAGCTAGACAGATTGATAGCCAGCTGGCTTAACTAGCTGACATAACTAGATAGCCTGATGGCTAGCCAGCACACTTAACTAGCTACCTAACTCCATAACCCTCTGGCTTTCCAACTGATTTAAATACCTAGCTAACATGCTGGCCAGTGAGCTGACTTAACTATGTGATTTAACAAGCTAGCCCGCTGGTTAGCCAGTTGATTTAACTAGCTATGTACCCTGCTAGTTACCTGGCTAGGATGGTGACTTAACCGACTTAACTAGCTAGATACCTGGATAACCAGCTGACAACCAGCTGCTTAACTAGCCAGCTACCTAGCTAGCCAGCTGACTGGACAGATGACTTAACTAGCTAGCCAGCTGGCTGGCCCACTGATTTAACTAGCTGTCTTAACTATCAAGCCAGCTGACTGGTCATCTGAATTAACTAGCTGACTTAACCAGTTAGACAGCTGGCTAGCTAGCTAACATAACTAGTTAGATACCTAGCTAGCCATCTGGGAAGTCAGCTGAAGTAACTAGCTGATGTAAATAGCTAGCCAGCAGGCTAGCCAGCTGACTTAACTAGCTTCCTTCCTAGCTAGCCAGCTGGCTAGCAATCTGACATAACTAGTTGACTTAACCTGTCAGCCAGCTGGCTAATCAGCTGACTAAACCGGCTGAAATAACTATGGCTATAGCTGGCTAGACAGCTATCATAACTAGCTCTCTACCTAGCTAGCTAGCTGGAAAGCCAGCTGACTTACCCACGTGATTTAATTAGCTGACTTAAATATCTGGCCTGCTTGCTAGTCAGCTGAATGAACTAGGTGGCTATATAGCTAGTCAGCTGGCTGGCCAGCTGATTAAAATGAGTGACTTAACTAACTAACCTTCTTTCCAGCCGGCTGACTAAATTGGCAATCTACCTAGCTAGCCAGCTGGCTAGCCAGCTGACTAACTAGGTGATTTAACTAGCTAGCCAGTGGGCTAGACAGCTGAGTTAACTATGTAGCTACCTAGCTAGCCAGCTGTCTAGTCATCTGACATAATTAGGAGACTTAACTAGCTAGCCTGCTGTCTAGCAGGCTGACTTAACTGCCTAGGAAGCTAGCTAGTCAGCTGGATAGCCAGCTGACTTCACTAGATAGCTAGCTACGTATCCAGCTGGCTTGCCAGCTGACTTATCTACCTAGGTACAGAGGTAACCAGCTGGCTAGTGACCTGACTTAACTAGGTTTCTTAACTAGCTACGTAACTGGCTAGACAGCTGACTTAACTAAGTAGCAACCCAGCTAGGCAGCTGGCTATCCAGCTGACTTAACTCACTGACTAAATTAGTTAGCAAGCTGACTTCACTAGCTGAGCTAAGCAGCTAGTCTACCTAGCTAGCCAGCTGGCTTATCTAGCTGGCTTAACTAGCTAGATATATAGCTAACTATCTAACTAGGCAACTGAAATAACTAGCTGACTTAACTAGCTACATAGCTGCCAAAATTAGCTGACTAATATAGCTAGCTTTCTGACTTAACTAGCTGAAATAACTATCTCACCAGATGGCTAGCCAACTGACTTAGCTAGCTTTTCAACTAGCTAACAAGCTGTAGAGGCAACTGTCTTAATGAGCTGACTTATCTAGCTAGCCAGCTGATTGCCAGCTGACTTATCTAGCTGACTTAACTTCCTCGCCAGCTGGTTCCCAGCTCACTTAACTGACTGACTTAACTTGCTAGTCAGCTGGCTAGCCAGCTGACTTAA
>NW_007245794.1:207265-223079 GCF_000164805.1 Carlito syrichta | reverse complement strand
GCTGTCATCGCCCTCGGACAGACAGGTCGAGCGGAGCTCGGGGAGACGAAGGGCCCCCCGTCCGGTCCAGCCGCTGGTCGGGGGTGGCGCAGGCGCTGGAGTCCGGCCGCGGTGTGCGCTGCGACGCCCCGGTGACCCCTAGGTGCTGCCTTTGCGTGCTGTGGCCCGGTCGGGAATACAGAACTGAGACTCCAGGCCCTGGAGATCTTCAGGCGCGTTCATGATGGACACGGCGCACCTGCAGCCGTCCTTCGCTTGTGGAGTCCAGGCCTGGGCAAAGCCGGGGATGTTCCCGCGGGAGTCCCTTGTGTTGTTGGGTTGCCGCGCTGATTCCCTGAAGCTTTCCCAAAACACTCGCCTTCCAGCTTCTTATTAAGACCGGATATTGTATCTGCATCTTAGGTCAAGCTACGCTTTCTTTTCGTGGGGGCTGATACGTTAAGTTTCAAAAGTAGTGGCCGATGAAACAGCACGTTTCCGAGTTGGAGCAAAAGAATTGGAAGAGCAGAGGCTTTGGTGCAGTCGCCCCTGGCACTTGGATCCCTTCTGCACCGTGCCGGCCAGCCTGTGTCCTCCCCCTTCCCTGAGCAGCCATCTACAGGGCCGCTTGGCCCTTCCCTGCTGCGCAGATCTGACTGTTAGGGTTGTGCTCCTTTTACCTTTTAAAATTTGCCTGCAGCCATCAGGCAGTTCTGGACCGAGGCTATTCGTTCTTTATTTTAAATGGAAATGTGCTTTACTGTGTTCATCCCTGCTTAGGGATTGTTTTTAGCTCATCATCTGAAACTGAAGATTGTTGCCGCAAACGGTCTCATGAGAAAACGTTTCCCAGCAAGTTAAGATCAGACAGTGCCGGTACCTGAATACAGAAACTAAACCGTGCTGGGTGCTCAGCAGCCTGGATGGAGTCTTGGGGCTTGGCCGTGGTCTTGATCCTGGCTTGCGGGCTTTGCTCTGTGGCTGTGTTTGCTCAGGCTGTGGACGGTGGGGAGAGAGCAAGCCCTGGAAGGCAGCTTATCGGGGCTCGTTGTGCCCAAGGAGGGGGTGTGTGCCAGCGGAGTGGGAGAACTGAGGGTCCCTTCTCTGAGGGCTGAGTGTGCACGCGGGCCCTCTTCCTTCCAGACCCCTTCATTCAGTCCCAGAGAGTGGGAGGCCTCTGCCAAGTTTTTCCAGGGGGGAAGAGGCTCACTTTCTCTGAGAGGCCATCAGCTCCCCTCAGAGTAGTAAGGTCCTGCCGCCCCTCCAGCGTGAGAACACGATGCACTTTCAGACTGCCGTCCCGAGGCCGGTCCTGCAGGAGCTGAGGTCTACGCGAGGAGACCTGCACGGTCACTGGCCGTCTGCGCTGGAAAGGACATGGTGGCCTTCCTCTTGCCCTGTGCAGATGTGGAGTGAGAGCGAGCCTTCTGTGGAGTGCAGGACCTGTGGGCAATGAGTGAGGCCTGGAGGTGGAGGCGCTCGGGGTGGGCTGCAGGGGCTGGGGTGGCTCAGGTGGGGTGACAAGCCGTAGAGAGGGGTGGGGTTTGTTTTGTCTAAGAGAGTCTGTCACCGAGGCTGGAGTGCAGCCGTATGATCATAGCTCACTGCAGCCTTGACCTCCTGGACTTGCGTGACCTCCTGCCTCAGCCTCCTGGGTAGCTGAGACTAAAGGTGCATGCCGTCATGACTGGCTAATGAAAAAATTTTTTTCCTATAGAGATGGGGTCTCACTATGTTGTCCAGGATAGTCTTAAACTCCTGGCCTCAAGTCATCTTGCCTCAACCTCCCAAGTGCTGGGAGTACAGTTGTGAGCCACCACACCTGGCCAGAGAGATGTCTTAAGGGTGTTCCTGACAGATGGTGGTCAGCTTCCCCTAGGTCCTTTCAGAGGTAGCGCAGGGTGATTCGGATTTTGCCTGTCAGGCCACATTCTGTCTTTGTTTGGGGCAGCTGTGAACTTGACCTTTCCCAGGCACAGGCACCCACGGAATTCTCTGTCCCGCGCAGGGTGGACTCTGCCATGCTTGAGAGGCTCTCAGAGCCTGGCATGTCCCCCAGTGGGTGTCTGGAGCTCCTGGCGCTAGCCCCCATAGGGAGTGGTCCTTGGGCAGGGGCGTTTCCCACTGGGCGCGGGGTTTCCTGTCTATGGCCTGAGGGCCTGGCACTGGTGCTGGTGGTCTCATCCGGCTAGTGGAGCCCATAGGCTGCCCTCCACGCGCCGTCCCTGGATCCCCTCCTGCGAGGCATCTGTGCCTGCCTCCTGCACCTTCAGCTTGTTGGTCTCAGCATCCAGGCCTGTGAAAGCCACTTTAAGCCTGGTCTGTCGTCCCACCTCTCAGTGCTTTCACTTGCCTGGGCACTCAGCCCCTTCTGACCATCTTGGCCTTGGGGTGCAGGGGTAGAAGGTGGCCCACTGCTGTCATGACACTAAGCTGTTGTGATTTTTCCTTCTTTTTGACAGAGGTGACATGAAAGACTTTGCTGTGTAACTGGCTTGCCAACAAAGAACACCTGTCAAAAGCGTCAAGAAAACTGCTCCTTTCTGGTCATTCTGGTTCTATAGCCTTTCTGAGAGGCTGAGAGCTTCAGATCATTTCTGTGAATTGTTTTGGTGCCTGGGGTATTTGGTATTTGTCTGGGCCTTAAGCTGTGAAGTCCAAGTAGCCAGATGCTCTCTTGCTGTTTCTTCTCATTTTGTTTTTAAGATATCTGGTTTATAGGTCGTACATATATTTTTTGCAATATAGCATTATTTTATATATCAAAACTTTACTAATTTAGATGATTTTTCTCATAGATTGATTAGGTAATTTATGCTATATTCCATTTAATATGGGGAAATGTTTACAGTGTTAAATGGAAAAAGCTGGCTGCAAAAGAAGATGTGTAGTGTGACTGTAATTACAAAATGATCGGAAGAAAACACATCCAGATGTTCCAAGTTGTGACTCTGTGATAGCATCATACTCTTTGATCTAATAACTTCTATTCTAGTATTCTGTTCTAAGGAGATAATTAGAAATGTAAGTAAAGATCTTGTACATAAAGAAGTCCATTACAGAGTCGCTTCCAGTAGTTTGAGTGGACAGCACTGTCCCTCCTGCAGGACTGTTCATTGGGTCATGCTTCCTGCTGAAGGTGTGGGAAGCACATAAGATGATATCCTCTGTTTCCAGCCGTATTATATGTGCCCAAGTCCCGGGCCTTTGCCTTTTACAGTTTCACCAGGACCTGGTTAAAATGGTCGTCACTTTCTGCTGCTCCAGTGTTTTTCTAAACCAGTGACCTGTTCTGCATTTGGGATTTGGGATGGTTCCTGAAGGCTGCTATAGCCGATGTGGCTGCTGTCTTGCGAGGCTCTCATCATATCACACTCTCTTGTGAGCCCTGTATGCGGCTCCCCCTTTGCTTATTCTTTTGTTTGTGCCTGCAGTGTGTGGTCAGGAGCTGCTTCCAAGCCGCGCGTCCTTTGGTGCTCAGCCCCTGGTGGTACCTCCGTATGTGCACGGAGGTTTGTGGGTTTGGACCTGGCTCACCTCCCTCTGCTTTCCCGTTTTGCGAGACGACGGGGTCTCCCTTTCCGACTTGCCTCCTCCTTGGGGAGAATGCATTTGGAGCCAAGCTCCCCGTGCTTCCTCTTTCCTCTGCAGTTAGGCAGGTGAGCAAAGCGTTTCCATGTCTGCAGTGCCAGGCTGCATGTGGGGCTGGTCCCTGCTGCCTCGTGGTCATTGTGCAGCTTGGTGATCGCACTCCTGGGGCTCTCGCTGTGGCTTCTCTGCCATCTTGCTTCTGCTTTCCACATGGTCAGGCTTTCTGATGGTTCCCAAACGCCACCCGCAGCCCACAGCTGCGTCTGCTTCAGTCTAGCGACGGGCACCATGAGATCAAGATGGAGCTGCTGAGCTAGGGAAGGACATGCCCAGCCCAGGTGGAGGAGGGGCTGGTGCCTGTGGTGCCCCACTGCAAGACCACTTCTTTCTGGCCTGCCTGCCTTTGCCTGCAGAGTCCTGAGCTCCCGTCCTCCATAGCACTTCCAGTGCCGCGTCCTCTTCCCCTTTGAATCAGCTCTGTGGTTCTGTGTGAGGCAGAGCCGAGCTGCTCTGGGATCACCACCTGTCAGAGCCCAGCGTGCCTGTTGGAGCTCAGCCCTGTAGGCCCCTCTGGTCCGCCTCGGTCCTGAAGGGTCCTGGACATGCATTTCTGGTTGTGTCCACAGCGGTGAGTGACTTTGGTGTCTCTTGCTCTTGGTGACTGACCAGTCCTGGTGGCTTCCTTGTCTGGGACAGAGCAGGGCAGGCCCCTCGTGAGATGGGGCGTGTGATGCCCATGGCCCCTGCCTGGGAGTCGTTTTCAGAATTCAGAGGAAGCTGGAGCTGAGTGCTGCTTCTAGAAAGTGGGGCAGCACTGTGGAAGATGCCTGTGGCTGTGTGTTTCTGCCTCCTCCTCCCTGGAAGTTGCCTGATCCCAGCTTCCTGCATGTCTCCTCACTCTGATGGAAGAACCGACCTCAAGGGACAGGGCCTCTCTGACAACTGATTTAATGGCTGACACCCATCCTCCCAGCATGAGTGCCCTGTGAGTGGCAGGGGAGTCTCTCCTCATCTTTCTCGAAAGACTCCCTAGGGAGTAGCCTTAATCCCACTCTAAGGTCCCTCCCTCAGGCTTCACATTAATAGGTCCTTTTTTTTTTTTGAGTTGGAGTCTCACTCTGTTGCCCAGGCAGGAGTGCAGTGGCACACTCATGGTCGTCCTAGTGTCAACCTGCTGGGCACTGACGATTCTTCCACCTCAGCCTTCCAAGTAGCTGGAACTATAGGCGCAGGCTACCATGCCCGGCTAATTTTTTATTTATTGTAGAGACAAGATCTCGCCAAGTTGCCCGGGCTGGTCTCGAATCCGCTCGCCTCAGCCTCCCAAAGTGCTGGGATCATAGGCTGAGCTACCAAGCCCAGCCGACAGGTCCTTTTTAATGTATTGTTTTTTGGAGCCTTTTATTTTTATTTTATTTTATTTTATTTATTTATTTTATTTTTATTTTTATTTTTTTGAGTTGGAGTCTCACTCTGTCACCCAGACTGGAGTGCAGTGGCTGCTCCGGGCCACTGCAGCCTCGACCTGCTGGACTCCGGTGATCCTTCCGCCTCAGCCTTCCAAGTAGCTGGAACTACAGGCGCACGCTACCACGCCTGGCTGATTTTTTGATTTATTGTAGAGATGCGGTCTCGCCAGGTTGCCCAGGTGGGTCTCGAACCCGCAGGCTCAGGCAATCCACTCAGCTCAGCCTCCCAAAGGCGCGGGATTACAGGCTGAGCCACTGAGCCCGACTTATTTTTATTTAACACCAATTATTTCTTTCTCCCACTGCCTAGAAAATATAGACTATTAGAAAGAAGGAAGGAAAAAACACTCAGTAGTTCTCCTCTGAGAAAGTAACTCTGTTAGCACTTTGGCGCACTTTTTTCTAGTCTTATTCTAAGTATAGTCAAGTGTCACTTAATGCTGGGGTTGCGTTCTAAGAAGTACACCTTTAGGAGATCTCATTGTGGGAACATCCCAGAGTGTACATGTGTAATCCTGGATGGTGTAGCCTCCTGCATACCTGGGCTGTCTAGGGTGGCCTGTTTCTCCTGGGCCACACATCGGTACAGTGTGTTTCTGTGCTGAATACTGTAGGCAACTGTAGCACAATGGTCGGTTTTTGTGCATCTAAATGTCTAAACACAGAAAAGAGTTGCAAGCGTACAGTATTGTGATCTTACGGGACTGCCGCCATTATACATGCGATCGTCTCAACTGAAACGTCACACACCGTGTGCCTGGGTGTGCCTTTATTGGGTAGTTAAGAATGCATATGTTTGTTTCTGTTTTGAGCTTTTTTCCCTTGACCTGACAGCACAAACCTGTAGGAAACCTCACGCATGTCTAGAAGGGGGCTCAGAGTCGCCCAGCCTTGTGTTTTGGACACCCACGTGGTTGGGCTTTGCTGAAGGTCTTTGTACTTCTGACGCTCCGGCTGAGTTCTCGGTGAGTTAGGCCTTTGGCACATGTCGTAGACCGCGTTCCACACAGCTGTGCCAAGTTCCCGTCCATGCAGCCTGGGACCCTCCAAGTCTGAGCGATTTTCACTGAAGCGCCTTTTGCCACTTTTACACGTGATGGGTTGCGTCCCTTAACTTTCGGCATGTTTTGAGGTGATAGCGTGTGTACGTGTGTATATCTATGTGTGTTCTTCCGCTTGTTCTTCCTGTCGGCTGCCTTTTCAGCATGGCAAAATCTTTGGTTCTCATTGAGTTTTCCAAGGTGTGAGCTCTTCCTCCCATCACCAAGACAGAACAGTGTGGCTGGGGTCTTGAGTAAGTGTCCGTTCTTGCCGAGAAACTCCCAGCGTCAGATTCAGTTCTGCCCTTCCGATCTTAACCCTATTCTTCACTTTTAGCATTTTATCTTAGACATTAAGAAGAGGTAAGTTTTAAGCCTCTGGTTTTAGATACTTGGTTTAAAAGAACAGTAGTCCTTTCCTGGTCAAGAGCTGGCAGGAGCTTGGAGCCCTGGGTGGGCATCCATTCTTGCCTGCTCCTTTGTGGGAGTCCTGGGCAGCATGCTCCTCCAGCCGTGGTGCCTCCTGGACTCATGGTGTCCTTCTGCCGATGAGAGCTGGGATGGATGTTACTGCCTTTTCACCTGTTTTCTGCTGTTCACTGGCATGGGTGTTGCAAGGTCCTGTGGCCTGTGTGTCTCTGAAGCCCTCTGCTGACACATCCTGGGGGGGGGTCCTAGTCGGGCCCCTCACGGGCGGCTGTACGGCGAAGATGAGCTGAGTATTGTCCGAGAGTTCAAGCTGACACTGCTGCTGCCCTGGGGAGATGAGGGGAAGTTTCTGGTGGTAGTTTCTGGACGATAAATATGTGGGTGGAGAAAGTGCAGTTTCCCCCAAAGTAGCCATGTAACTGCATTCACACCTTGTCCCTTGGTCGTGGTTCTGGCTCACGAATGGGAAGGGAAAACAGGAGACTTCCTGTGAGGGACACAGGGAGCCAAGTCACTGTGCTTGGGTGTGGTTGGTAAGGAAGCGTGTGTGGGGGGTGCTGGGAAGGTGGGCCTGGCAAGGCCTGTGTCTGCACCTCCTGCTGGGCAGCTCTGCAGCCAGCCCCCAAGCCCCTGGCTAGTGACTCTGCAGCAGCCCTGAGGCCGCCTGCTGGAAGGACCCAGGGGCCGTCTTTGAGCTCTGCTCTACCACACGACCCTGACTTTGGGGTTGAAGCCTTGACTTTGGGCTTCTCTGCAGGCCAAGGCTGTGCTGGCTGCGGAGCAGGACCTGGCTTTTCCGAGCCCTGGCCGGCCCTCCTGCAGTCTTGTTCTGTAGCCTGGAGGGAAGGACGCTGGGGATGATGGGGTTGGTAGTGCAGCCTAGGTCAGATGTTCCGGTGCTCGGCACCTGCTGGTTATTGCAGTAATAATAATCATTATGATTGGCATTCATCAGTGCTGGTGGGGGCAGTGATAGTGTTTCTCATTAGCAAGTAGACGTGAGGACTAAGCCCTGCAGTCACTTCTGCTTTAGCACTCTCCTGGGACCTGTGAACGGTTTTTCTTTGTGTAGGAACCTGCACGATTTGGTTTTTTAAAATTTTCTTCTTGATAAGTCAGATGGTGGCTTTCTGAAGGTCTGTGTGTGTGTAATAATAATGCAGAGGAAATATGCAGCTTCCATTTGTAAATAACCAGAAAGGACTAATTGTCCTATCCTTGCTAGGAACCTGGTGATGTGAAACTTGGAGAGTGAGTGTGTGTTAATAGGCGAACGCTGCTGCTGAGGGTTCCCAGATGCCTGTCGTGGGCCTTGCTGCTCACGGCCCGCTGCTCCTCACTCGGAGGCTGCAGCAGGGGTTCCTGCGGTGACAGGCACACTTGTCTTGTCCTGGCATCACCCTGCTCAGGACGGCTGAGCGAAGGAAGCCTGGTGTGCAGTTGGCCATTCGTTCCCTGGTAGACTGAGCGGGGCCTCGCTGCCCTCCAGGTGCCACCGAACTCCGTGTGAAGTCTGGCAGGCTCGCTCGCCCGGCTGCTGTGGCCGGCAGGGATTGCCCTCCGTGAGGGTGAAGCGAGAGCTTGCGACATGGCAGCAGGCTCGGGCTACACCACTCAGGGAGTTAGCGTATTTCCTTAATGTGTTGATTTTTAGGCCTAACCAGGCTTGCCCTGGTCAACCTACGGATTTCCCTCAATCCCACACGCTGTTGGTAGCATGCTGCCGAGTGCCCGCTAACTGGCGGTGGAGAGATGGGCTGTGTTTGGTGCTACTGGAGCCAGCTGGGCAGAACAGCACCATAGTGTCCATCGGGTGAGGAGGAAATGCACGTTCAGGAGGGAGAGATTCTGGAAAGTTGTCTAGAGTTAGGATTTCTACAGATCCACTTCTGCCTTTCCTGGAGTTCTGATGGAATTGTAGTTCCATGGAAATGATCCTTAGCTGGTTGATTCCATGGTCAGTCGTTGATGCCTGCTGTGTACTTGGGAGGGGACATACATGCTATTGATCTTGGCTTCTTCAGCTTTGTGCCTGGAGCTCCAGGAAGGGGCAGCTGTCCGCAGATTAGCAATGAGCCAGGTACACGGCACCCACAGGGAACGGGAACACTCAGTGAAGGGGGCTGGAGGCCTGGAGGTCCAAACCAGGATGCGAGCAGGTTTTAAGAGGAGCGGTGTGCATTGTCTGAGAGGGCTGTGTGGTGCTGCTGGGGACACTGGTTTCCTCTCTGTTGTTGCTCCTTCAGCGTCTTTTGGTCTGGTGCTTCTTCCTAGGCCCTCCCTGGTGTGGCCTACCTCCTTTTGCGCCTGCCCAGGTTTTGCCTGTGACCCGGGGCTCCTGATGGCATCTGACCTTCCACCCCTGCATATGAGGATGGAGCCTGTTCCAAGCACATATAATTTTTTGGTGAACATTTAAAAATTGGAATATTCAAAATAAGCAAAAATTTTAAAACTTGTGCCGGATGTCTTCAGACTTTCAAACAAACAGTCGTATACTTATTTTTAAAACTTGAAGTGTAACATACCTACAGAAATGTGCTCAGATCATAGGTGTAGTTTAATGATCACAAAGTGAACCTGTAATCCCATGACTAGTTGCTTCTGGAAGCTTCCTCAGGAGCTGTCCCCACATGGCTGAGAGAAGTGAGCACAAGGGGTCAGTCTTTCCTGGGTTTTGAACTTTATATAAACAGAATTATACTCATACAAATGTATATATATGTATGTGTCTCATAGATATATTATTTTTTAATGAAAACGGGCTCATTCTATAAGCGCTATTTGTCACAAAGCGTTTTGTGACATGTGATGATCCCACATCCGTGTCTGTCACTACTGATCTTTCTTGCCTTCTTGTAAGTGACTGCATGGATTCCATGGTTTCAGATGAGGCCCACTGCATTTAACCATCTCACTGTTGTTGGGTATCTAGGCTATTTCCATTTTATCTGTGGTTATGAACAGTGCGTTTATATGCAGTAGCAATGTTTTTTGTGCTTTCTTAATTACTTCCTCAGGTTGTGTCCCTGGTTGCCCTGTGCCCCCACTGGGCCCCAGTACTGGCGTGCCCTCCCTGGGGGCTTCCCGGTGCCTTGCCACTGGGTCTCACTGGAGGCTTTGTCTGCTGAGATGGGACCTCCTGGCTGACTTGGCCCCTTCTCAGCCACTAACTAACTCTTTGGCCCTGGCCTTGGGCAAATACTAATAAGACTTTGTTTTATCTTCCGATAGCGCTGTGTTGTGCTGCGTTTTCTGAAGTTTCCTCCAAATAGAAAGAAGGTAAGATTGG
Source organism: Carlito syrichta (assembly GCF_000164805.1). Lineage (NCBI taxonomy): Eukaryota > Metazoa > Chordata > Mammalia > Primates > Tarsiidae > Carlito > Carlito syrichta. The sequence continues at coordinate 213,279 of NW_007245794.1, read as the reverse complement.
TGGGTTTGCCACCCAGTTCTTACACCTATTATTCAAGAAAACTCTGATTTTTGTTTTTCTGATGCAGAAGTATTAATGGTAATTATAGAAATTTAAAAGCCTGGGCGTGGTGGCTCAGGCCTGTAATCTCAGCACTTTGGGAGACAGAGGCTAGAGGATTGCCTGAGCCCAGGGGTTCGTGACCAGCCTGGGCAACATGGTGAGACCTCATCTCTGCAAAAAAAAATTGCCGGGCGTGGTGGTGTGTGCCTGTAGTTCCAGCTACTGGGAAGGCTGAGGTGGAAGGATTGCTTGAGCCCAGCAGGATAAGGCTGTGGTGGCCCTGAGCGTGCCATCGCACTCCAGTCTGGGCAACAGACGAAAACTTCGACTTAAAAAAACGCAAAGAAATCTAAATGTGACACTCGCACTCGGAGCCGAAAGTGGTGTGCCTGTCATTCCTCACGTAAGACCTGTGGGCCCCAGCACTTGGGCCTCTGGTGTTGCCATGTGTCCCTGTGGGGCTGAGTCCACGGGCTGCTGAGCCAGGAGCTGCCCTGGCCTGGCATGCAGGTCCTGGTCAGAGGGTCCTGCTTTTGGCAGGGACCCCAGGACCAGATCTTAGCTTTGCCTCATTGGCACCAGCAGCCTCAGTTTCCCCATCTATGGAATTATATCTTTGAAAATAGAGGCTGTGGTACTGTGGTAAACAATCTATGTTAGCCGGTTCAGTGGCTCAGCCTGTAATCCCAGTGCTTTGGGAGGCTGAGGTGAGTGAATTGCCTGAGCCCACGGGTTCAAGACCCGCCTGGGCAACTTGGCGAGAGCTCATCTCTACAATAAATCAAAAACTAGCTGGGCGTGGTAGTGTGCGCGCGCCTGTAGTTCCAGCTACTTGGAAGGCTGAGGCGGAAGGATCGCCGGAGCCCAGCATGGTGATGCTGCAGTGGCCAGGAGCGGCCACTGCACTCCAGTCTGGGCGACAGAGTGAGAGTCCAACTCAAAAAAACCCAAAACAATCTATGTTAAAAGTTGGCCAGGGGTCAGGTTCTGTGGCTCAGCCTGTAATCCTAGCACTTCGGGATGCTGAGGTGAGTGGATTGCCTGAGCCCGCAGGTTTGAGAGCAGCCTGGGCAACTTGGTGAGACCTCCTCTCTACAATAAATAAAAAATTAGCCAGGCATGGAAGCACGTGCCTGTAGTTCCGGCTACTTGGAAGGCTGAGGCAGAAGAATCGCCGGAGCCAAGCAGGTTGACACTGGGGTGACCGTGAGCGTGCTACTGCACTCCAGCCTGGGCGATGGAGTGAGACTCCAACTCAAAAAAAAAGTTGGACAGGCATGGTGCCTCAAGCCTGTAATCTTAGCACTTTGGGAGGTTGAGGCAGGAGGATTGCTTGAACCCAGGAGTTGGAGTCCAGTCTAGTCAACATAGTGAGAATTCATCTCTACAAAAAATAAAAAAATTACCCAGGTGCATTGGCACGTGCCTGTAGTCCCAGCTACTCGGGAGGCTGAGGTAGAAGGATTGCTTGAGCCCAGGAGGTTGAGGCTGGTAAACCGTGATCATGCCACCGCAGTCCTCCTGCCTGAGCGACACAGTGAGACCTTGACTCAAAAAAAAAAGAAAAAAAGTTGCAGCAGACAAGGTCCGATGGGTCATTCAGTTTCTGTTTGATGCCGTTGACTTCCTGCAGAAAGCGGTTGCTGCCATGTTTCTGACCCAAGCTGCAGGCTTCTCTGCAAATCTTTGTTGGTAATGGGAGTTGTGGAGGCCTCCTGTTTCCATGGCCCTTCTCTGTCCGCTGTCTCCTGCGTGCAGTCCTGTGAGGGGGCATATGTGGCCAAACCAGGGGCTGAGCTGACAGGTGGCTGTCCTGGAATGGGGGTGAGTGGGTCTTGTTTGAGCAGCTGCAGTGAGGAGAGTGGAGGCTGGCTAGGGACAAGGGTTCCTGGGAGGTGGCAGGTTGGAGTGTCAGGGTAGAGATCACAGAAGGGAGGCGGGGGGGTACGTCGGCTGATGGAAATGGCAGCCCCCCCAAGGACATAAGTGGGGCACAGCACAGGCTTCATTTCATAGAGTAGAAGGGGACCAGTGTGGTGGCTCACGCCTGTAATCCCATCACTTTGGGAGGCCAAGGTGAGAGGATCGCTTGAGCCCAGGAGTCAAGACCAGCCTAGGCAACATAGTGAGACATCATCTACGGAAAACTAACAAAAACTTTAGCCAGGTGTGGTGGTGTACACTTTAGTCAGTTCCAGCTACTCGGGAGGCTGAGGCAGAAAGGTTGCCCGAGCCCAGGAGGCTGAGGTTGTGGTAAGCCGTGTCGTGTGACTGCACTCCAGCCTGGGCAACAGAGTGAGACTCCCGTGACTCAAAAAAAGAGACAGAAGGAGTGGAAGGAGCCTCGGCAGAGGGTCGGAGTGTTGTGGTCGCCAGGGCCGCGGGGTGTGTGGGGACGGGGGCGGGTGGAGGGGCATGGGAGGCTCGCGCCTGCGGTGGGCCCGACCCTGGCCGCTGAGGGTGGAGGGGCTTGGGCGGTTCTGGCCCTGCAGAACGCATCCTGGGAGACAGCGTCCCGGTGGCTGGCTTTGCCACCTCCATTCGCTTCGTCCCCCCGTTCAGTGGCTGCAGAGCTCAGACCACACTCGCCTCGGTGTCCCCGCAGCTGGCGGCCGAGGACCCTGCCAGTTGGCTTCCTTTCTTCCTCTCGTGGTGTGGCGTGACATACTGCATGGTCCGCGGCCACCCGTGTGGCCGTTCTTCTGCTCACCACGTTGGCTTCTTGTCGAAACTGTGACCAGAGCTGTGCTGGGCCACTGGGTGTCTTCCATGGGTTTCTGTCAGGCCTAGTTCCAACCTGAGCCCATTTCACGAGCCTCAGGGTGTCCGCATGTACTGTGGCTGCCCAGGCCAGGCTGGGTGAGGGGAGTAGATTCTCCAGGGCTATACTGGCTCCGGGGGCTGCTCAGCCCTGAGACCTCCCGAAGGTGAGCCGGTGCTGAGCCCTCTGCGCGGTCTGTCCTGGATGAGACAGCCCCGCGGGGTGCAGTGAGGCCCACCGGTTGGCCTCCTGGGGTCTGTCTGCTGGGGACCCTGCTTCTCCCCTTTGGGACGTATTGAGGGGTGTGGGAGTGACTTCCTGTCTTGCCCGGCTTCCCAAGCTTGCTGACTCTGGCTGGAGAGGGTGTGTTTTGCTCTACATTTGGAGGGTAAAGAGTGTCGTCTACTCTCGAGGCCAGAGCTTGAGACCAGCATGGGCAACATAGCAACACCCCACCTCTACAAAAAATCGAGGATTAGCCGGGCATGGTGGCACGTGCCTGTAGTCCTAGCTAATGAGGAGGCTGAGGTGGGAGGATCGCTTGAGTCATCGCCGCTGTACCACAGCACTCCAGCCAGGCAATGGAATGAGACACTCTTGAAAAAGAGTGAGAGAGTAAATTCCAAGCACCTGCTAACTTTTGGAGGCAAGAGTCTCCAAAGCCAGTTTCCTCAGAAGGCACGTGTGGAGGCAGGGTGGAAGCTGGGCAGGCAGGAGTGTGCTTCTCAGGTTGTGACCTTCCAGAACTATGTGGGGCCAGGGGTGGCCGGGGAGGGAACCGGGGGGACCTTTCCCCAAGGCTAAGGGCCCCACTGGGGGTCTGTCTGTGGCGGCTTGTGGTGGGGCTCCAGGTGCGTTGCATGCCCTGCTCTTCCTCTGGGCTTTGCTAGTGCTCTGGTCGCTCAGGCTGCCCTGTGCTTGTCTCTTACAGACCTCGGAAGAGACATTTCAGCACCTGCAGAACATAGTGGACTTTGGCAAAAATGTCATGAAGGAGTTTTTGGGGGAGAATTACGTTCACTGTGGGGTAAGTGATTTTTATTCGTGTTGTCTGAGTTTGTGGGCGCGGTTTGTACTGACGGTGCTGCCTCCCCAGGACGCTTTTGGCAGTTTGTGCTTAAGGGCGGCCTGCACACAGGTGGAGCCTCTGGGTGCTCTTCCCACTGGCTGCCCTGGCAGCAGCAGAGCAGGCGCTGCGGTTCCCCTCTTCTAGCTGGCAAACACGAGGTTCCGCGGGACCGCGTGAGCCCCTGCTTGCCAGGATTCCGACTGTTCCACCGGCCTCCTGGAGACTCCTGCATCCAGCATCACCGAGTCGGGACAGCTCTGCTGTCTGCCCTGGGGTACCTTTGAAGCAAGTTAGGGAACACAGGGGGCTCCACGCGGCAGGAGGTGACTTACTGGGACTGACTTCGCCTTGCTCGCCATGTCCCTGGGAGGCCTCGGCTGCTCACCTGCATTTGAAAAGCTGTGGTTTAGGAGGCAAGCCGGGTGAGCCCCTTGGCGTGAGTGCCTGTGCTGGGCCTGTGGGACTCTGGGATGGCACCAGGGGTGCCCCCCGGCCTGCCTGTTGCCTGGGGCTGTCTTCCGGGCAGACCCGCGTCCTGAGGCCTGGCTTGACCCTTGGCCCCAGCCTTCTGAGGCTCAGCCAGCCCATCTCCTGCGCCACCGTCACGCTGGGGATGGTGGTGCCCCTTTGTGGAGTCCAGGGGTTCTCCTCCAGGGCCCATCCCTCGGAGGGTTCTGGGCCGATGGCCAGTGGCCAGTTTCCTCCTTGAGGACAGAACATTCTTGGAGGCGTGATCTGGGGTCGCCGTGGCCCTGGCTGGCCCGCTCATTCTGGAACGAGGGAGCAGCTATGGTCTTGTAGGTTTTAGGCCTGTCTCTGGGAGGAGGGACTCAGGCAGTGACAGCACTTGGGAGCCATGGCAGTAGGGCTGGACCTGGGGTCCCAGTGGCATCCTGGGGGGTGGGTAGTGGGAAATGTTCCCAGGGAGAGGACAGGATCTGGAGTGTCATGGCAGTAGGTGTTCTGGCACTGGTTTGGTTCCAGTTGTCCTCAGTGTGAAGTCACAGTAAGTGACCTCACAGTGAACAGGGCTCAGCCCACATGGTCGCCTTTTAGTGTTTCTCCTCCACACTGATGCCTGTCAGAGTGAAGTGAAGCTTACTTTCGCTGCAGGTGGACATGTCCCTGGGCTCTGATACGGTGGGAAAGTGGGCACAGAACATGCTGCGGGCAGACCTGTGCCCCACAGGGGCTGTGCTGGCAGGGCCACCTGAGGCCATGTGAGGGAGGAACAGATATGCCAGCCAGTTCTGTAGAGCACAGTGTTTCCATCCTGCTTGTCCCGCGGCGAGAAACAACCCGTCCCCATGCTGAGGCCACAAGACAGACGGCGACAGGCATGCCCGGCCCAGTGGGTGTGAGGCTGGACTGGCTTGGCCCTGCAGGAGCTCGAGAGGCTGGGAGTCCGAAGGAGGGGTGGGACGGCTCTTCTTGCGCCCCAGGCGTTGCTCAGTACTGGAGGCGCCTGGGCGTTCGGAAGCTCCGCCGGGTCCTCCGAGGCGGGTCACCGCCTGGTGCCGCCTGGGCTCCTCACTGGAGCCAGGCCAGATGTGTCGACTGGGCTGGGCACATGAGGGGACAGCCACAGGGGTAGCTCTTTGTTCCTTGGAGGGCAGTGCTGTGCCAGGAGGTGCTGCCTCATCTCAGCACCCAGGTCACAGCGAGTTCTGGGAAGTCTGGAATTCCTTGGGCGTTCCAGGTGGCAGCTAAGCCCACACTCAACGTCTGTGTCTTTCCTTGCAGGAAGTTGTTCAGTTGCCTTTAGAGTTTGTGAAACAGCTTTGTCTAAAGATACAATCCGAAAGACCAGGTAAGAGTGCTTTAACTTGGGATTGCTGTCTGTCGCCTGAGATATTCCATCTGGAAAGTGAAGGGGCCGCCCATGTCAGGCACATGTAGGTTTCAGCAGATCTGTGGCCAGAAATGTCATTGGGTAGAAATCCTAGGAGCTCATGGGTATAATTCTGTGCATTAGCACAGCTCGGAACATGTGACTAAGAATGGATGGATGAGACATTATAAAAACGGTATGAGGGAGGCGGGGAGACACGGAAGAGCCCTGGGGGCCTGGAAAAGCCATGGAAAACGGGAGACCGAGGAGCCTCAGGAGGGGGAGCCTGGCCAGGACGGTCTGCAGCCCTG
>NW_007245794.1:200048-207245 GCF_000164805.1 Carlito syrichta | reverse complement strand
GCCTTACCCCCCCACGCTCGCCTTCTCCTGGGCAGGAGCCGGGTCAGAGCATCATTTTCACAGGCAAGTTCGTGTGCTGAGGGTGGAAATGCCTCTTCCTAGACCACAGCTGGGCACTGAGGGTGGGCGATTGGCCTGCATAGTTTTTTTGATTTGATTTGGAAAATGGAAGCCAGCCAGCCATTTGGGGTCTGGTGTCTCTGTCTGGGGCAGGAGGAGCCTCCCATTTCATCTCCCGACAACGGAAGGTCACCCCTTCACAGTGGTAGGAACCGGGCTGCCCTTCCTCATAATGACGTGAGTGAGGCTCGCAGCGGAGAAGGAGGAAGGTCCGTTCTGGGCACCGAGAGCCTGGGCTTGTGCCTCCACCAGAGTTGGGGCTGAGGAATACTCACCTGGGACTGGAAGGGCCCAGGTTTGAGAGGAAGGTCGAGGCTGCAGCCTTCTTCCTCTGTGGGTCCCTGGGCTAAGGGAGTCATGGGAGCCATCCCCAAGATCACCCTCACAACAGTTGCACATTTGGGATTCCCAGGGCCACTCTCAGCGTGGCTAATTTGCTGAAAGGACCCACAGAAGTCACTGTTGTTGTCCTGGCTATGGAGTATGATAGCAAAAGGATAAGCTGGAGCCAGCTGAGGGGAGAGGTACGGGAGGGGATCCAGGAGACACCCGGCACGGAGTCTCGGGTCTCCAGGGTCTTTGCCCCCAGGGGCCGTGGGTAACACTCGCCCCCCCAGTGATGATCTGTGACCCACACGGAATGTTGCCCACTGGGAAACTTGGTGAGCCTTGGTGTCCTGTTTTTTCCTGGGGCTCAGGCACATAGACATGGCTGACTGCCGCCCACATTTGCAGCCCCTCCAGAGCTCAAGCTGATACCATGAGGCCTCAAAACCTCCATAAATTACACGTTACTGTGGGTGTCCCAAAGTCCCCAAGTAAATACGAGGCTCTCGTCAGGCTCGGAGGTAACTCCCAGAAGCAGGTGACTCTTGGGTGGGGCTCATCTCATCTCTCGAACTGACCTTTGGGTGTAATCCTTGCTGTTTTTTTCAGAGTCTCGCTGTGACAAGGACCTGGATACTCTCAGTGGTTACGCCATGTGCCTTCCCAATTTGACCCGACTTCAGACCTACCATTTTGCAGAGCACCGACCAATTCTGTGTGTAGAGATTAAGGTGATCTTTTGTCCGGGGCAAGTGATGTGGGTAAAAGGGAAAGGTCGCTCCCGGTTTGTGCGTCAGATGGTCGTGTGCCTCAAGGGCGTGTTCCCTGGACCCAGGGGCCCCTTCTCAGGCATCCTGAGCTCCCAGAGACATCCCTCTCCTCTCAGAGCCGCCCCCTGTGTCCTGCGCCCCCGCGGGCTCCCAGACCCCAACTTGAGGCTCACTCCTGGGAGGTGACGACAGGAAAGCCTGACCTGTGGGCCAGGGCTGGTAAAAGCCCTGGTCAAGGGTCACCAGATGGGAATCTGTCGGTCCCCCTTTTGCTCAAGGATGCAGCTTGCCAGGGTTCCCCAGCTTTCCTTTGTGCCTCTTCCTGGCTGTGACCTCTTGGCACTTGGCTTCAGCTTACTGCGCTGGACCCCGTCCGGGGCTTGTCCTTTAGGCCGGGGATGCTCTGTGACCTCAGGAAGGACTTCTGGAGACACAAGGGCTGATGTGGCGCTCAGAGGTGCTCGAGTGTGGTGGCCGGGCGTCTTGAATTTCCTGTCTGGTGCAGGATGGGGGGGCTGGGTAAGGCCAGGGACACCCTTGCTTCGGCTCTGCACCGCCCACATCGAGGGAGGCTTGGGTCCCTCGGGAAGCCACCTTGCACATTCTGGCCATTGTCTCCATCCTCCATATTGCTGAGGAAATGACTCCGGGTCATGCCCTCGGCCTGAGCTCTTGGGCCTCGTGATCCTCTTGTGTGGGTGAATGTTCTGCTTCCCAGTCACGTTCTTTAGTGCTGGGTGGAGCACAGTCCTGGCACGTTGTGTGTGCACAGGCAGGGCTCTCAGAGGGACCACAAGTGGTGTTGGTGGGAACAGTGGCTCTGCCTCTGATTGCTGGGATCCCTGGTCCCATCCCTACTCCTGGAGTCCTCTCGTCACATCTTCAGTGAAAGTACAAAGCTGCTGTGTTGTCTTGTGTCAGGCCAGCAGAAATGCGTCGCCGAGCTTCCCTTGGGAGTGTTCTGCCGGCGGGTTCCCTAGATAGGGGCAGAGACATTTCTGTGACAAGACGTGGAATCGTTGCCCCGCGGGGGGAGTGAAGGTGAAAACCGCTTCTGGGACAGTTGTGCCTAACACGCATGTCTCTTCACTGCATTGTAGTTAGTGACTTGGCTATTTAAAGGCACGTGATTTCTTCCTAAATGTTTTCCTCCCTTTTGCTTGTTTTGCAGCCAAAGTGTGGGTTTATTCCTTCCTCAAGCGATGTCACGCACGAGATGAAGCATAAGGTGTGCCGGTACTGCATGCACCAGCACCTCAAGGTGAGATGCGGGCTGCACACTGCAAGTCTTGCTGGGGCTGCTGCTCTTTTCAGAAGAGCATGGGAAAATGCGGATATCTACTACTGACTTTCCATTTCACAAGGGGTTCATGTTCGCCTTTTAAAAAAAAGTTTGAGATATCCTTCACAGACCATGAAGAATCACTCTTCTAAAGTACATTGCTCAGAGGAATTAGCCTCCGTTCTAGGCTGTGCATCACGGCTTCTGTCCAGTTCCGGATATTTTACCCCCTCCAGAAGAACCTTGTCCCTGTGAGCAGTCACTTTCCGTTCCCCGCTCCTGCCAGCGCTGGTAGCCCCCAGTCTCCCCTGTCTTGAGGAACTCCCTGTTCTGGACGTGGCATGTAAATGGAATCAGGCAGTATGTGGCTGTGGACTTTCATGACTGCCTTTATTCCCTTAGCTTAAGGTTTTTGAAGTCTATCCGTGCTGCGGCGTGTGTCAGCTTTTCGTTCCTTTTTAAAGGCTGGATCATTCTCTTGTGTGCATGTACCACATTGGCTTACCCACTCATCTGGAGGATGGAATTCCAGCATTCGGGTTGTTTCTCCCTCTTGGCTGTTGTGAACAGTGCTGCTGTGTTTGTGTGCCCATACTTGTCTGAGTTCCTGGTTTCAGTTCTCTTGGGTAGATTCCTAGGAGTAGAGTTGCTGAGTCTTGGAGTAATCCTGTGGTTAACTTTCTGAGGAGTGTCCAGTTTTCCACAGCAGCTGGACTATTTTACATTCCTGCCAGCAGTGGGCAAGTATTCTGACTTCTCAACATCCTTGCCAACACTTGCCATTGTCTGTTTTGGTGGTTGTAGCCATCCTAATGGATGTGAGGTCGTATTTTGTGGTGGTTTTGATTTTCATTGCCCTAATAGTCATGTTGAGCAGCTTTTCATGTGCTTATTGGCCATTTGATAACTAACTTCTTTGGAGAAATGTTACTTGAGTCTTTTGTCCATTTTTAAATTGAGTTTTTGTTATTGAGTTGTAGGTGTTCTCTATATATTCTGAATACCTTATGAGCTATGTCATTTGCACATTTTTTTTTCATCCTTGTCAGCTGCCTTTTTTCTCTGTGGATAGTGTCTTTTATATACAAAAGTTTTTATTTTAATGAAGTCCAGTTTGCCTATTTTTGTTGTTGTTGCCCGTGCTTTGGGAGTCATATATAAGAAAGCACTGTCAAATCCAATGTCAGAACCTTTTCTGGTATGTTTCTTTTCTTTTTGTGGCGGGGGAGGATAGGGTTTTGCTATTCTGATAGGGTTTATCCAGGCTGGAGTGCAGGGGCATGATCATGGCTCATTCCAGCCTTAACTCTTGGGCTCAAGGGATCCTCCTGCCTCAGTCTCTCGAGTAGCTGGGACTACAGGTGTGTACCATCATACCCAGCTAATTTTTTATATATTTTTTGTAGACACAGGATCTCTTTGTTGCCTAGGCTGGTCTTGAACTCCTGGTCTCAAGTGATCCTCTCGCCCCAGCCTCCCAAAGTGCTGGGATTATAGGCATGAGCCATCACACCTGCCTGCTATGTTTTCTTCTAAGAGTTTTAGGTCTTACATTTAAGTCTTTGATCCATTTTGAACTAATTTTCGTACTTGGTGTTAGGTAAGTGTCAACTTTATTCTTTTTCATGTGGACATCCAGTTTTCCCCACCCATGTTGAAAAGACTGTCTTTTCCCTTGTTGAAGACTTTTTGGCCATATGTGTGAAGGTTTATTTCAGAGCTGTTTATTTTATTCCATTGGTCTATACATCTGTCTGCATGCCAGTATCACACTATTTTGTTTACTGTAGCTTTGTAATATACTTTGGAATCAGGCTGGGGCGAGAGGATCACTTGAGGCCAGGAGTTCAAGACCAGCCTAGGCAACAAAGAAGTGTAGTACTTTCAGCTTTTCTTCTTTTTCAATATTATCTTGGCTATTTGGAACCCCTTACAAGTTACCTGTGAATTTGAGGATCAAGTTTTCATCTTTGCACAAATGGGCTATTGGAATTTTGGCAGAGACTTCATGAATCTAGATCACTTGGGTAGTATTGCTGTCTCAACGATATTAAGTCTTACAAAACGTGAACATTGGATGCCTTCTCACTTATTTAGGTTTTTACTGTCTTTCAGTAATGTAGTTTCCATGTACAAATCTTTCAGTGATTTGGTTAAGTTAATTTATGAGTATTTTATTGTTTTGGAACATTGTAAATATGATGGTAAATGGAATTGCTTCCTTAATTTCCTTCTTAGATTGTTCATTTCTGTTGTATAGAAATAAGTGATTTTTGTATGTTGATCTCATACCCTGCAACTTGCTTAATTTATTACATCAGCTCTTCAGATTTTCCTGTATATAGGATGATGTCATTTATGAACAGAAAGTTTTGCTTCCTTCCCAATTTGTATACCTTCAGCTTGTCAATTTCTATAAAGAAATCAGCTGAGATATTGTTTTTTTGAGTGAGAGTCTCACTCCGTTGCCTAGGCTAGAGTGTAAGTGGCATGTTCATGGTCACCCCAGTGTCAACCTGCTGGGCTCAGGTGATCCTTCCGCCTCAGCCTTCCAAATAGCCAGAACTACAGGTGTGCGTTACCACGCCCGGCTAATTTTCTGATTTTATTGTAGAGATGAGGTCTCGGCAAGTTGCCCAGGCTGGTCTCGAACCTGTGGGTTCAGTCAATCCTCTCACCTCGGCCTCCCAAAGTGCTGGGATTACAGGCTTGAGCCACCGTGCCCAGCCTAGCTGAGATTTCAATAGGGATTACACTGAATCTGTAGACCAGTTTGGGAAGTATTGCCATCTTAATTCTGAACATGGAATGTCTTTCCATCTGTTTAGGTCTTTATTTTCTTTCAAAAATGTTTTGTAGTTTTTTGTGTGTAAGTCTGACACTTCTTTTGCTAAATTTATTTCTAAGTATTTCATCCTTTTGGATGCTGTTGTCCGTGGAGTTTTCTTTTATTTCATTTTGAGATTGTACATTGCTAATGCATAAAAATAAAAATACAGTTAGTTGTAAAACAGGTTTATTTTAAATTGTGAAATATGCATGACATAAGATTTGCTGTCTTAATCACTAAGAATGCAGTTCAGTGGCCTTAAGTATGCTCACGTTGTTGTCGCCATCGCCATTATTCATCTCCAGAACTCTTTTTATCTTGTAAAACTGAAACCCTGCACCCATGACATCGCTGCTCCCCATTTTCTCCTTCCCCCAACCCTGGCAACTACAATTCCACTTTCTGTCCCTATGAGTATAACTGCGCTAGGTACTTCATGTAAGTGGAATTGCACAGTATTTGTCTTTTTGTGACTGGTTTGTTTCCCTACAACTTTGTCCACACTTGTTATTTTATAGTGTTCTGATGGTAGCCATCCTAATGGGTGTGAGGTGAGAACTGTGGTAGATTGTTGGTTATTGCTCTTGTATCTTGTCACCTTGATGAACTTGTTCATTTGCTTTAGTTGTGTGTGTGTGTGTGTGTGTTCTTAGAATTGTCTATATACGTCATCAAATTATTTGCAAATAGGGATAGTTTTTCTTTCTAGTCAGGATGTCCTTTATTTGTCTTTTTCCCTAATTTCCCTAGCCAGAAATCACAGTACAGTGTGTATAGACATGTTGAGACAGCCTTGTCTTGTTCTTGATCTTAGGGAGAAAGCTTTGAATCTTTCCCCATCAAATGTGTAATGTTTGCTGTGTGTTCTCTGTATCTGTTCTTTTTTTTTTTAACTGAAAGGATGCTTGGTTTTGTGAAATACTTGACCTGTATCTATTGAGATGACCATGAGATCATGAGGTATATTCTTCTTTTTATTGATTTGGTAAATTACATTGTTTGATTTTCAGGTGTTGGATCACCTTGCATTTCTAGGATAAATCCTACTTGGTCGTGGTATGTGATCCTTGTAATGTGCTGCTGAGTTCAGTTTGCTATTTTTTGTTAGGATTTTTGGATCACAAGGAATATTGGTCTGTAATTTTTTTTTCCTGTTGATGTCTTTGTCAGGCTTTGGTACTAGCATAATAACTGGCTTCATAGAATGCGTAAGGAAGTGCTTCCTTCTCTTCACGCCTCAGTTTTTGGGAAAATGTGAATATTGGTGTTGATTCTTCTTTAAATGTTTGGTAGAATTCACAAGTGAAGTCATCTGGTTCTGGAAATTTCTTTGTTGGAAGATTTTTGATTACTGGTTTGGTCTCTTACCTATCTATTGAGCTTCTCTAGTTCTTTGGTCAGTTTTGTAGCTGTGTGTGGTTAGGAATTTGTCCACTTCATCTAATTGGCATTCAGTTGTCCATAGTGTTCCTCTATAATTCTCTTTTATTTCTGTAAGTCCAGTAGTGATTCAGCCTCTTCATTCCTGATTTTAGTTATTTGATTTATCTCTCTTTTTTCCTTGGTCTAGCCAAAGAATCGTGTTATATTTATTGATCATTTCAAAGAAACAAATTCTGGTTTGGTTCATTATCTCTGTTATCCTTTCTACTCATTTTTAGTTTCTTTCTTTCTGCTTGCTTCAGGTTTAGTTTATTATACTTTCTCTAGTTTCTTAGGGTAGAAAGTTAGCTTACTGATTTGAGATCGCTCTTTTATTGTAAGTGCATACAACTGTAAATTTTCCTCTAAGTGCTTTTTCTTTTTCTTCTTCTTTTTTTTTGAGTTGGAGTCTCACTCTGTTGCCCAGACTGGAGTGCAGTGGCCGC
>NW_007245794.1:198837-200028 GCF_000164805.1 Carlito syrichta | reverse complement strand
TCCTTCTGCCTCAGCCTTCCAAGTAGCTGGAACTACAGGAGTGCACTACCACGCCTGGCTAATTTTTGATTTATTGTAGAGATGAGGTCTCACCAAGTTGCCCAGGCGGGTCTCAAACCCGCAGGCTCAGGCAATCCACTCACCTCAGCCTCCCAAAGCACGGGATTATAGGCTGAGCCACCGAGCCTGGCTTAAGTGCTTTTTCTTCATAAGTTTTGGTATGTTGTGTTTTCACTTATCTTAATGTATTTTCTGATTTCTCTTGATTTCTTCTTTGACCCATTGATGATCACGAGTGTTTGATTTTCTTTCTTTTTTTTTTGAGTTGAGGTCTTACTCTGTTGCCCAGGCTGGAGTGCAGTGGCATGCTCACGGCCACCACAGCCTTTACCTGCTGGACCCGGGTGATCTTTCCGCCTCAGCCTTCCAAGTGACTAGAACTACAGGCATGTGCCACCATACCCGGCTAATTTTGTGATTTGTTGTAGAGACGAGGTCTCACCCAGTTGTCCAGGTTGGTCTCGAACCCCTGGGCTCAGGCAGTACTCTCACCTCTACCTCCCAAAGGAGTGGGATTACAGGCGTGAGCCACCATGCCCAGCTGATTTTCAAATATTTGTGAGGTTTCTAAAATTTCCTTTTGCTACTGGTTTTTAATTTCGTTCTACTATGTTTGGAGAACATGGTTTCTGTGATTTTGCTCTTTTGAAATTTATTGAGGCCTGTTTTGTGGTTTACCATAAGATTTGTCCTTGAGAATGTGCCCTGTTTACTTGAGTAGACTGTGTAATCTGCTGTTTTGGGGTGGAGTGTTTCATAGATATGTTAGATCTATCTGGTTAATAGTGTGGTTCAAGTCTTTTTCCTTGTTGACTTTCTGTTTTGTTGCTCTGTGTGTTAATTTACGTCTTAACCTAAACAATCTAGTTCATAATAACACAACTTATTTTCAGTCGTATACCAAAACTTTGCTTCTCCGTGGCTTTGCTGCCTTCCCTTTGTGATACATATTACATATTTCTACATTGTGTTCTTGTCATATACAGATTTGTAATTAATGCTTTGTACAGTTGTCTTTTAAATCAGACAGGAGACATGAATTACAAACAAAATGTATTTGTGCCTTCTTTTATATTTACCTGTGTAGTTACCTTTATTGGTGCTCTCTATTTCTTTTTTTTTTTTTTTTTT
>NW_007245794.1:193841-198622 GCF_000164805.1 Carlito syrichta | reverse complement strand
CCTCAGCCTTCCAAGTAGCCGGAATTACAGGCATGCGCTACCACGCCCGGCTGATTTTTTTAATTTATTGTAGAGATGAGGTCTTGCTGCCCAGGCGGGTCTCGCGGGCTCAGGCAATCCACTCACCTCAGCCTCCCAAAGGCGCGGGATTACAGACTGAGCCACCAAGCCCGGCTTCTCTATTTCTTCATGTGGATTTGAGCTGCTAAGTGTCCTTCATTTCTACCCAAAGGACTCCCTTTAGTATTTCCCATGGGACAGGCTTTCTAGCCACAGATTCTTTTAGTTACTGTTTACCTTGCAATATCTTAATTTCTCCTTCATTTTCAAAGGATAGTTTTGGTAGATCTGAATTCTTGGGTGCCTTCTGTCTTCTGGCCTCCATGGTTTCTAATGAGAAATCGGCTGTTAAGTTTATGGAGGATTTTTTGTATGAGATGAGTCACTTTTTTCTTGCAGACAAGGTCTTGCTTTGTTGCCCAGGCTTAGCGAGCAGGGACATGATCACAGATTACTGCAGCCTCAAACTGCTGGGCTCAAGCTGTCTTCCTGCCTCGGTCTCCCGTGTAGGTGGGACTGCAGGCGTGTACCATCATGCCCTGCTGCTCAGGCTGGTCTTGAACTCCTGGCCTCAAGTGATCCTCCTGCTTTGGCCTGTCAAAATGCTGAGATTACAGGCATGAGGCACTGTGCCCAGCTGCTCTTGCTGCTTTTTCAGATTCTCTCTCTTCATCCTTGACAGTTTGATTATGATGTGTTTAGGGCTGGATCTCTTAGACTTAATTCCTGTCTCTCCTGTCCACGCAAGTTAGCCGGTGAGCCTATCTAGTTACTTTTTTCATTTTAGTTACTGTACTTTTCAACTATAGAGCTTCTATTCGGCTCCTTTTTATGATTTCTGTTTCTTTACTCATACTTCCTATTTGTTGAGACATCGTTCTTGTTGCTTTTAGTTCTTAGTCCCTGGTTCCCTTCAGCTCTCTGCATATTTAAAATAGTTGATGTGAGTCTTTGTCTAATACGTCCAATGTCCGAGCTTCTTTGGGGGAAGGTCTATTGGTTGCTTTTTTCCTTGCTTATGGGCCATACTTTTTTTGGTTTTTTTTTTTATGCTTTGTGATGATATGTTGAAAATGGGCATGTAAAATAATATAATGTGGCCACTCTGGAAATTAGATTCTACCTCCTCCAGAATTTGTTATTGCTGCTTGGTAGGCTGTTATTGTTTGTTTAAGGGCTTTGTTGTTGTTCTTGATTAGGTTTGGCCTTGTCTTTTTTTTTTTTTAAAGGTTTCTGAGTTAGGATTTTTGGGTCAATTTTCAGAGTTCCAAAATTTTTTATTCCGACCATTTTTGCCTGTTTTCTCATTGATTTAGAAAACTGGCAAAAATGGTCACCCTATAATCAATAAGGCTTCAGAGGACATCCTAGTCTCTGGACCTTTTGTCCCTGTGTTAGTTTTTCTAGATTCCTCATAGGTTTGCTAAGTCAGGGACATACACATTTTAAATTTTGATGGATACTAGTAAGTTGCCTTTCAAAAGATTATGCCAATTTATTTTCCCACTGGCAACAAGAAATGATTTGTTAACCACATTTTCCCTGTTACTGAATATTATAACTTTAAAGATTTCTTGATCTTATTATCAAAATTTAGCCATGTAATTTGAAAGTGTTTGTTGCTTTCTTCCCTGCTCTTGGGAAGGGCTAGACTGGCTGCCACACCATGTCTTAGATGGGGCTATGGGTTCCTTGGGTAGGGGTCAGGTGACTCCTCCCCCATTCAGTGATGTGCATCTGTCAAGGTAGTGGACCCTTTTCTGGGGCAAGGCTGTACACTTTTTTTTTTTTGAGTCGGGGTTTCCCTCTGTTGCCCAGGCTGGAGGGCCGTGGCATGATCATGGCTCACTGCAGCCTGAAATCCTAAGTTCAGGTGATCCTTCTGCCTCAGCCTCCCAGGTAGCTGAGACTGCAGGTGCATGCCGCTGTGCCTGGCTCATTTTTTGATTTTTTTGGTAGAGACGAGCCCTTGCTCTGTTGCTCAGGTTGGGTTTAAGCTCCTAGGCTGAAGCAGTCCTCCTGCCTTGGCTTCCCAAAGTGCTGGGATTACAGGCTTGAGCCACTGCACCTGCCAGCTGCATCCTTCTTAATCATCTTCTGACACTCACGCACTTCTGTGTGTGAACCTTGGCATAGCGCAGTCACACGCGCCCAGGCATTTGACGCCCTCATGTTGGTCTTTTAACAGGTAGCCACCGGGAAGTGGAAGCAGATAAGTAAATACTGTCCCCTTGATCTCTACTCAGGGTAAGAGAACCCTTCTTTGCCCTGTGTCCTATTCGTTGGAGATGGGGTGGTGCCTGGAGGGGGCGGTCCTGTGAGGGGAGACAGTGAGGGGTTGTCTTGTGAGGCAGGGACGGTGGGGGGTGTCCTGGGAGACGGGGATGGGGTGGGGATGTCCTGTGAGGCGGGGACTGTGGGGGCACGTCCTATGAGTAGGCCAGTGGGGAGTGCCTGTATGGCAGGCTGCGGGGAGGGCCCTCGTCTGTCTTCAGGGCTCTCCTTGGGGCCTCAGCACCGTAGACACCCAGGGCTTTGTGCCGTGGACTTGGCCTCTGTGCCACAGCTTGAGGCGACTGCTGACCCGCTGGGCTTCTCCCCCACCCAGCTGGCGGCCGGATTTGTCTTTGACTCGGGCCACTGGTCAGCCGGCACTCAGCCTTGCCCCCACCCGGCTGGGCCCTGAGTCTGGATGTCTGTGCCTTTGCTCTCTTGCTCCTCTGGCTGCTTCTGCCCAGGTGAGGCCTGCCTGCAGCTGCCAGTCAGGCCCTGGGCCTCTCCTGCCCACCTTCCCTGAACTGACTCTCCTGGGCCGGCAGCTCTGCTGTGCCCTCAGCATGCGACACGAGGAGCAGCCAGGCCCAGTCTGGCCAGGAGACGGCATGGCCGGGACCTGGGGCGGGTCAGGCCGCCGCGGGGTGCGGGCCAGCGGTCAGGCCCGGGTGGAGGCATCAGCAGGAGGCAGCTGGGGGGCTGAGGTGGGGAAGTGGGGGGAGGGGCCTGGGCCGCACCCTGTGGTTCCCTGCAGACCCCCGGCCCCACTCCGGTGGCCTCTCATGCCCCCACCAGAGTCCTCGACTGCTCGTCGTGCAGGCCGGCGGCCTCTGCTGTCCTGGGATAAGCTAGACTCTCCTGGCCGGCCTCCTCTTCCCTCCTGGGGACCCAGTGAAAGCAGAGCTGCCTGCTGGGCCTGGTTTCCCTTCGACTGTGTGGGTGTCTTTCCTCCTGCTCCCTCCCTTCCCTCCACCTGTCCCTGTCGTCCTTCTGCCTTTCTTGGTGCTGAGCGCCTGCTCTTTTGGGTGTGTCTGGTCCTCGCTTCAGGGCTGACGGCTAGATGCCGAGGCCAACCTCCAGAACGCAGGTCGAGCAGAGTTGTCTTGGGAAGTTAAACGGGTGGAAGTCAGACACTGGGGATGCCTGTACAGGGGAGCAGCACAGAACCCTGTTGGCTTTCCTTTGGAATTGGGATGGCTGTGCGTGGCACGTACCCCTGTGCTAGCCAGCCTCCCGAGGTGGGGAGTCAGGAAGTAGCCAGCAGTAAAGGTTCACTGTGGAGCGCTGTAACCTGTCCTTCCTAAGCAGAGAGCCTTCTGGGAAGGCTGAGCGTGGTGCCATGTGGAGGGGAGACAGCTGCGGTGTGGACATGGGTGCTGTCTCCTGCCTGTGCGGCTGCCCTCTGAGTGGGTGCTGCAGGTTCTGCAGCCGCCTGTGGGAGCAGGGGTGTTTAGGGAGGGTGATGGGGGTGGCAGAGGAGGCGGTGGGAGGGTGAGG
Organism: Carlito syrichta; assembly: GCF_000164805.1. Lineage (NCBI taxonomy): Eukaryota > Metazoa > Chordata > Mammalia > Primates > Tarsiidae > Carlito > Carlito syrichta. The sequence continues at coordinate 194,791 of NW_007245794.1, read as the reverse complement.
GCTCTTGGGACTGACCTGGCTCCCTGCACCCTCCCCCCGAGCCCATCACGGTCCATGCTGTTCCCGAGCACCTGAGAACTGTGGGAGGAGGAATGAGGGAGCAGAGTGTCTGTTAACTGTGAACTGGCCAGGCTGTGATGCAGCCGGGGGGCTCCGCCTCCCTTTTCCTCTGCCTCGGCCAGGTCCCTCACGTCTCCCTCAGGCCCAGGGGTCAGGGCCATGTCCCTTCCTGCTCCCGCAGGCACATGCCATGCTGTGGCGCTGCGTCTGTGGCCCTCTGGGGAGGCAGGTGACCCAAGCCCCGCTCTCTCCCTGTCCCCGAGGGGCTGTGGTGAGGGAAGGGCTCATGGCTTGGTTCCAGCCCGGCTCTGGTTTCCCAGCTCAGCCCTGAAAGTGCCCAGCGTGTCCGCTGAGCCACAAGCAGGTGCGTGTGCAGAGACAGACCCGTCCCCGCTGCTTTTAAAGCATGTCCACGCTTGCCCCTCTAGAAACAAACAGAGGATGCACTTTGCCTTGAAGAGTCTGCTGCAGGAGGCACAGAACAACCTGAAGATATTTAAGGTGAGAGCTGCTTCCATCTTGCGGGGCTCGGGGTGAGGCCAGCAGGTGAGCCCGGCACATTCTGTCCCTGGCAACTGGGTGTGGGTGGTGGCACATGTGAGTGTGTTGGGCTGGGCTGCCTCTGGCAAGGTCCCTTGCGTCTGACGTCCCCTCGGAGGTCCTCCCGACCCGCTGTCCACACAGCGCGTCTCTTGCAGCCCTGGACCCTCTGTCTTTGCCGGTCCTTTTCGGAGCCCTGTTCCCCAAGCTCTGCATCCGGGCGACCCGGGGTTGTCCACGGGGTGCTTGGCTGAGGCCTCGGCCACGGCTGGGTAGGCCTCGGCCTCCCATGGTGAGCAGATGCGTGGGCCCTGGCCGTGGCATCCAAGGCGGGAAGTTGGAGGGGGAGG
>NW_007245794.1:184610-193821 GCF_000164805.1 Carlito syrichta | reverse complement strand
GGGACGGGTTTCTCCAGGGGCCCCTTTGTGGGCGCCTCTGGCCCCGTCTTCACCTCGTGAGCCATCACACACAGGCGGCAGCTGGGGACGGGCCTCTGGCCACTGCGGCAAGTGTTGCATTTGCGAGAGGAGGCGGGCTGTGGATGGGGCCCTGGGCTCCCTGGACGGGGCTCGACGGCCGCTGGTGCACTGGAGGCCCTGTCCGCTCTCCTGCTGCCCATGAGTGCCCTTCGCAGCAGGCAGCCTGTTCTTGACCTGCTCCCCGGATCTGGCTTAGAAGCCCGTGGGCCTGGCCGCTGGTCAGAGTGATCCCCTTGTTCCCTGTCTGCCTCTGCCTTCCCAGATCCAGGAAGGGAAGACTTGGGCGGTTTTTATTTTAACTCTTCAAAGGACTTATGGAACTTGATGTTTAAATCCTGGATGTAAATTCCCTTTCATCTGGGGATTTATTTGAAGCTGTGGTGAGACTGGCATCTTATTCCAAGTGGACCCTTTTCTGACCTTGTCAGGCCCACACTAAGGTCCGTGGGGCATGGGACTCCGGGACCCTGGCTGTCTGCTGTTTCTGTGAAAATCAGCACAAAAAACCCCTGAGGATAAGCAAACAGTTTCAAAGGAGATGAGTTAAGAGAAAGGACGCAGAACGGCTTTTTAACATGACTGGGCAGCATCTGTGCACATCATCTTTCATGTGTCCCATCAGCTTTCCTACCAGCCTTGTCTGGTCTAGTAGTCTAACCCAGCGAGGCAGAAAACTCCTGACGCCCTGCAGTTCCGGGCTGGAGAAGCTGGGTGGGTCATGGCCGGTGACCCCACACAGACACCTGTGTTGAGAGCTGATGGGAGCTTGCGGGGAATAGGCACTGTTTGACACAGGGCCACTGCTCTGTGGCCAGGCGATGGCTCTGTGAATACCACCTGAGGTCTTGGGAGGGGCTGTATTTGTTGGTGTAAAACGCCACCCACCCGCATCCCAATCCCACACTGCCCTTCCTGTCCAGAACCTGGACCCTGATAGGAGAGGCCTTTTGCTGGGAGCAGTCCCTCAGTGGCCCCTGAGCCTGGAGGTGTGGGACCAGCTTCCCTGGGGGCCCAAACGACCCTCTCCTGCCCTCGGCCCACCGCCCCCGCCTGCCTTCCTTAGCCGGCTTACCCTCCCTGCCTCCTGCCCGATGTGGCCAGCAGTGGTCTCAGTTGTGTCCCGTCATCCTGAGGGCTCAGACAGTGCCCAGACAGCATATGCTGCGGGCATATGCCGCGGGACCCGTGAGGGAGGAGAGCCCACCCACACCTCTTGAGAGCGGGGCTGTCCTCCTCTGTGTTGGCGCCTCCTAGTTATTCCCAAACGTCGCTGAAACACACTGCTTTCCATCCCATGGCTTCTGAGGCCAGGAGCTGAGCTGCCCGTCCCATCTGGGTTTGGCTCAGATGCCTCTTGAGGCTGTCTCACTGGAGGCTTCGCTGGGACCAGGGCCTCGGAGCCCCGCCTCTGTCCTCCTCCTGCGGCTGCCCCGTGTGGTCTCTGTGATCTCGGGAGACAGCCACCACAGCGGGAGCCACAAGATGCTTTGTGCCTTGATCTCATGGGGCTGTATTTTGTGGGTCACACTGACCAGACCCAGTGTGGAGAGGACGCCAGGGTGTGTCAGGGACAGTGGCTGCTGGGGGCTGTCCTGGAGGTGCTGATCACACCATCTTATGGATGAGGAAGCAAGTTTCAAGGGAAGTCGCCACTCTCCTGGGGTCAGCCGCTGCGCAGGGGCCTTTGCCCTGCACCCCACACAGGCCCTCCATAAAGGTCGTGGCGTCAGGCCCACTGGCCTGGCAGCAGTGTGCCTGCCTGCACCCTGGGAACGTCCAGAGCTAAATGGTGGCATTGTACGGGGTTCTTTGCTGGGCTTGGTGTAGGAAGGCAGGACAGTCTTACATGCGAAGCTTGCCATGTGTGTGACACCAGCAGCTTCTCCCACTGCTGGCCCTGACTCACCCAGCACCCAAGTCCCCCAGCGGCCTGGCCCTGACCCTGGGACACACTCCTCTGCAGCACTGGCGCCAGGCTCACCTTTGCCTGTTGGAGCTCTCAGGGAACTGGGCTGGTGTCTCTGGGAGTCTGTCACTTTGTGCAGCTTCCGAATGTGCTGTGGGTCATTGTCTGAGGGTGTTTGTCAGGCCAGGCGCCGGTCTTCAGGTTTTGAGAACTTTTCCTTTCTGTGCCCTGGGGGATTGCTCCTTGGTTGAAGGTGGGGCACATGAGGGCTGCCTTCCCGGAGAGGCTGGTGTGTGCGCGTCTGTGCCAGCGGGGCCCTTGGCTGCACCCCGCCTGGCCGGTGCTGGGCTCTGAGGTGTTCTGGAGGCTTGATGGCTGACACCTCCCTTTCTCTTCCCTGCCTGGAGAACGGAGAGCTGATTTATGGCTGCAGAGACGCCCGGAGCCCCGAGGCGGACTGGAGCGAGCTCGCACACCACCTGAAGCCGTTCTTCTTCCCCTCCAATGGCCTGGCCAGCGGGCCCCACTGCACGAGGGCCGTGATCCGGGAGCTGGTGCACGTCATCACGCGGGTGCTGCTCAGTGGCTCCGACAAGGGCCGGGCAGGGCCCCTGAGACCAGGGCTCGGCCCGCGGGGCCCGTGTGTCTGTGAAGCCAGCCCTTTCAGCAGGAGCCTGCGCTGCCAAGGTAGGGCCTGGCCTTCCCCAGGCAGGCGGTGGGGGCCTCGGGACCATCCAGTTCCCACGGGCAGCCAGGTGGAGTTGGCAGCGTGACCTGGCCCAGCGGCATGTGTGGGGTGCCGCAGGGTTCTGCCAGGCCCCCCAGATGGGGCTTCGCGGCTTCTCACACCCAGCGGAGGCTCCTTTTCTCGCCTTTAGTCTGAGTTTGTAAATTGCAGGACACTTCTGGGCTGTAGGTTTTCCCCAGGAATACTGTCCGTGAGTTTGTGTGTCCTCTCTGTGATGTACAGAATGTGTTCCCCTGTGTCAGCTCTTTTGAGCCTCATCGCAGCCCTGGGGCAGGTGTTCTCAGCCGGCTTCTTAGATGTGAAGAACTGAGGCACAGAAGACCTTCAAGTCTGGGTCTGACTGCCGAGGGCTGACTTCCCAGTCTGGTGAAGACAGACTTGCAGGGCTGTGGACTGCGGACGCCCTCCTCAGGCGGGAGCTGAGCCAGGCCAGCCACTCTGCATGTCGTGATGGCTCGTGAGCCGAGGCCACTCAGGACTTTGGGCGGATCACAGAACCAGCCCTACTTGCGTGTGACCGGAAGCTGGTGCTCTGCTCTCTACTCTCCCCCAGGCTGATTTTTTTCTTGCCACAGATGAATTTTGTGGGCTTTTCTTCTTGTTACAAACGTAATCTCTAATTATTTCAGAATATTTTATTAAAATTATGCCCATAATCGGAGCATGTAACTGTTTTTAAGGAAGCACATTTGTCTGGAAGGACATACAGATGGTGCCGGTCGCTGAGGGGATCTGGGTTACCAGGTGTGACACACGGGCTTTTCCCCAGGCCTTCTGGGACACGCAGACAGAGAGAACCAAGCACAACCCATGGATGCACAGTGTTTAAAACAATATGATCATACTCCATGTGTTATCTTGTCCTGATTTTTTTACTTAATCAGCACAAGTCTGTACATCTATTCAGCTTTCACTGACCACAGTTAGGCGTTCTGCTGCACAGATATCCCATAATTTTAGGAAATCTCCTCTAGTTGGGCATGTAGGCTTTTCCTCCCATTTCCTCCATGTCTCATGTGGCCACGCGTGTCCTGCTGGCTTGAAGCCTGGAGAGCCCATTTTGGCAAACAAGCGTCATCTGTGTGTAGTGCCCCCCCCCCCCACCGTGGATCTGCAGGTGGCTGAAGCTGCTCCACTGCAGACGTGTTCCTGCCCCATCTTCACCAGGTTCCTTAGTTTGGTTCTTTTTGGGAGATGGCTGCTCCCTTCAAGGGTAGGAGGAGATGGTCTGGGGCGTGGTGCTCGCAAGCTCCCTGGGCAGCTGGTACACAGCAGGGGTCAGAGGACTGTGAATGGGGAGTGGAGCTTTGTTTCTTAGCCTGTCTCGACGCTAACAGGTCCTCAGTGGCTTTGACCACTGTCCAAAGCTCTGTGTGGCCAGTTCTGAGCTCGTGCCTGTGGCTAGCCCAGCTTGCCCATCTCACACGGTGGGCTCATGGCTCTAGACTCTGCAGACAGGGCCATGGGTTGTCCTCCCTTAGTTGTCTTGCAGACCTGGGGTGTCATGATCTTTTGAAATTCTGTGCCTTGGCCTGTTGAGAATGTCTAAGTCATGAGGCGCCTTCCGGGCTGTGGTGATCCTGAGGGGAGAGTTGTGTTCAGAGGGTGCGGCACAGCCTAGGCATGCGGGCATCCAGCCCTTTCCTCCGAGCCTGGCCTGGGGGTCTGAGCTCGTTCCAGCCCCAGCACTTCTGTGAGGTGGGCACGTGGTCTGCCCCAGTGCCAGGCGGGCCCGGTCCTTGCCACGCACCGTCCGTGTGGCTGAGCCCGAGTGAGCCCTGTGGTCTGCGCCGGCCTGTGTCCCTCCACACTTTTCCGTCTTTGATAATCAACCTGCTCTCGTTTTCCCTGATGTTCTCGGTAGGAAAAAACACCCCAGAGCGCTCGGGGTTACCGAAGGGCTGTCTTCTGTACAAAACCCTCCAGGTGCAGATGTTGGACCTGCTGGACATCGAGGGCCTCTACCCGCTGTACAACCGGGTTGAGCAGCACCTGGAAGAGTTTCCTGAGGAGAGGTGAGGCAGGACTGGCCGCCCCGGGTGGCCTGAGGGGAGACGGGGGCGGCGCATCAATCAAGCCTCCCAGGGGAACGCCACCGGCTGGCGGCCCTCGCCCCAGGCGCCAAGGCCCAGCTCTGGCATGCAGTTCCCATATCCGTTTTCAGAAAGGAAACGAGGATGAAGGTCCCATATCCGTTTTCAGAAAGGAAAGCACATCTGCGAGTCAGGGCCAGGCCTGCAGAGGGCAGTGTTGCTCCATGGCCGCGGCTGCTCCTGGGGTCCCCAGTTGCAGTGTTGGCCGAGCCGACGTCCTGGGGGTCACACCTGTGGTGCCTTCGCTGCGGTTTCTGGCGGGGGCCGGGGTCCTCTTCCTTCCTCACTGGCCTTCACTGGCGCCTCTGACCAGAGTGTCACTTGTCAGGCACGGGAGAGGGCGGAGCACCGGGGCTCACTGGCTCCAGCTTTGCCGGGTTCTGGGGAAGCCTCGAGGCTTCAGAGCCCCACTGAACATGAAGAGGCAGTCGGCCTTGAGGAAACAGTCTCTGGGGCTTTGCCATCCTGTTTCTACTGTTCTTTCTTCTTCAGAAAAACCTTGCAAATAGATGGGCCTTACGATGAAGCATTTTACCAGAAGCTGCTTGATCTGTCCACTGAGGACGACGGGACGGTGGCCTTTGCATTAACGAAGGTGGGCAGATCCATCCGGAAACATGCTGGATGCTCCTTAGACGCTTAGCACCAACTTGGGTTTCCTCCCACCTACCCCTGAGGATTGAAGCAGGAAGCATGGGAATCTGAAACAAAGTGGCTGAAGTTACTCCCAGGTGGACAGGGCAGGTGATGGTATATTTAGCTCTTTTTTTTTTTTTGAGTTGGAGTCTTACTCCATCGCCCAGGCTGGAGTGCAGTGGCATAGTTACAGCTACCCCAGCATCAACCCGCTGGGCTCAGGTGATCCTTCCGCCTCAGCCTTCCAAGTAGCCAGGCTAATTTTTTGATTTATTGTAGAGATGAGGTCTCGTCAAGTTGCCCAGGCTGGTCTCGAACCCGTGGCCTACCAAAGTGCTGGGATTACAGGCTTGAGCCACCACGCCTGGTCTTATATTTAGCGCTCAAGGAGAATTTCTCTTGGTTCAGTGTTCCCTGGCCCCCCCGTCCTGAGGGAGTGAATGCCCTAGCAGGTCCAGACCCCAGGGGCTGCCTGTCTGCATTCCTCCTCAGCAGCCTAGAACAGGCTCCAAACCCGTGGACCCTTTCCACAGGGCCTCATTGGGGGTCTGGGCCCCCACCTCTGCCTCTGTCCCACCCTGGGCAGCTTCCTTCCCTCAGACCCGAGACTGAGGGGCAGTCTGGGATGGTCTCTTAGGGAGAGGCCTGGTCCTGTACTTCCTGGTTCTGTGAAATTCAGGACTCCACAAACTTGGGTAGGAAGAAAGCTGCGTCTTTATTTCCACTAAATTTTACTGGAAATTGAGCATTTCTTTCCATTATTAATGTGGGAATGAGCCCATGGGGTCAACAGGACTTAGGACTTTGCCACTAAGAAATCAGACTTTCCACTTGGTAGTCACAGACACCTTGAGATGTGGTTATGTCCATCACTGCCTGAGACATTATGTGTTGCTGTGCGATACATTTGTTTTTCAAAACATTTTGGTGTTTCGCATTGTCACGCTCTATATTTTATAGCATGCATTTAAAAACGTTCTGGCCAGGCTCGGTGGCTCAGCCTGTAATCCCGTGCCTTAGGAGGCCGAGGTGAGTGGATTGCCTCAGCCCGCGGGTTCGAGACCTGCCTGGACAACTTGGCGAGTCCTCATCTCCACAATAAATTTAAAAAATCAGCCGGGCATGGTAGCGCACGCCTGTAGTTCCAGCTACTCGGAAAGCTGAGGCGGAAGGATCGCCAGAGCCCAGCAGGGCGAGGCTGCGGTGGCCAGGAGCGGCCACTGCACTCCAGTCTGGGCGACAGAGTGAGACTCCAACTCAAAATAAATAAATAAATAAAAACGTTGTTCCAAGAGGGGTCTGTAGGCTTTCCTCGGCTGCCAGAGGTTCTGCAAGACCTGGGCACAGGGAAGAAGGCCTGTTCTGGAGGGAGTGCGCTGACACTCCTCACGTGCACGTGCTCAGCTGCTCCACGGCCCTGGCCTCACCTGTCCTGGTGTGTCGACTTGTGGCTCCCGCGGGGGAAAGGGCCCTGAGTGCTTTCTCTGGCCGAGGCTGCGGCTGTCTGTTTTTTAAGCACCGAGGTTGTCTTGCAGAGCCCGAAGTGATCCTCTGGAGCCAAGGACCCTAGCGGTGTCAGTGGAGGCCCAGGCACTGCTGTACCCAGGGTGGGAAGGGTTCATCCCAGAATGAGGCCTGTGGGTCAGGTTAAAGCCATCTGCCACATGCTATCTGCAACCTGGCTACATTGAGTTAGGAATAAACAGCGATGTTGCTTTTTTTTTTCTTCCAAGATAAGAAACAAGACTTCATTTCCCTTTTTTGCGTTTCTGTATTTCACTTTCCACCAAGCATGGATTCCTCTTCAGTGTTATTTTAATCTTTTAACTTTCTATGTAACTGTATCTTGTACGTGGCTAAATAAAGATGTCAGAATAACCCTGAATGTGCTGCAGGGGACCTGGATCCCTCCCCACTGCTGATGGGGCAGGACAGGGCATGGCCCCTCTGGAAAACAGTTTGGCAGGTCCTTACAGACTAAGCGTGCAACTTCCCTGCCACCCAGCACTCGCGCTCCTGGGCGTTCATCCCAGAGAAGTAAAGATTTACGCTCACCCAAAACCCTTGCAGAAACGTTCGCAGCACTTCTGTTTGTGAAAGCTAAACCCTGGGCTGGGTGCAGTGGCTCATGCTGTAATCCCAATGCTTTGCGAGGATCACTTGAAGTAGGGTAGGAGTTCAAGGCCAGCCTGAGCAATGTAGTGAGACCCCCTTCTCTACCAAAAAATGTTTTTAAAAAAGTTACCAGGTGTGGTGGCATGTGCCTGTAGTTCTAGCTATTCAGGAGGCCGAGGTGGGAGCGTCACTCGAGCCCAGGAGTTGGAGGCTGCCGTGAGCCCTGATTGCGCCACTGCACTCCAGTCTAGGTGACAGAATGAGACCCTGTCTCCAAAGAAAAGTCAAAAGGAGCTAAACACTGGAACAACCCGCATGTCTTTCCTGCAGCAGGTCAGGCAGACTGTGGCGCGCCACACCGCAGGACTCTGCTCAGCATCGAAAGGAAGCAGACTGCTGATACAGCAGCTGGGGTGGGTCGCCAGGGGACTGTGCTGGGTGACCAAAGCCAACCCCGGTGGCCGTGCACGGAATGATTCTGTGTATTCATCGTTCTTGAAATGCCAAAGATTAGTGCTCGCCCGGGCAGGGCAGGGTGGGTCTTGAAAGGTCAGAGCGAGATCCCTGTGGTCATCTGACTGTGCTGTGTCTTGGCTGGTGGTGGGTGGGTGCACAGACCTTCACGGGATGATATCTCTCTCTCTCTCTCTCTCTCTCTCTCTCTCTCTCTCTCTCACACACACACACACACACACACACACACACACACACACACACACACACACCCCACACGCGTACACACTACATTGTAAAGCCTGGGAGGCCTGAATAAGAACTGGGATCGCACCGAGGTCACGCAGCTCCTGTGGCGAAGCTGTGGCTTCGCTTTGTGAGCGAGCGCTGGCCTCACAGCCTGTCCATCCGTGTCGGGCGGAAGGGGCTGCTCTTCTCTTTTGGGAAGGGGGATCTGGGAGCTGCACCCTAGAGAGCGTATGCGGCTGAGCCCAGGGAACGGTTCGCGAATATTCCTGCACTGGGCGCCTGCGCTCATGTTGTTTCCCTGAACCCTGCAGCCCCGAAGGGGGGTGTTGCCTTGCAGCCCGCAGTAACCCTTGTGTCTGCTGTGTGGTGCTGGCCGCTGAGGTCAGTCGCCTTCTGCAGCAGGCCAGAGTGTTTCAGGCTTCGTGGGCCGGCCGGCCCGTTGCAGCTGCTCAGCTCTGCCTTTGCAGCTAAGGCAGCCATGGGTGAAACGTAACTGGCAGGGCGGTGTCCCAGGAGAACTTCACCGACAAAAAGAGGTGGGGTGGGCAGGGTTTGGCCGTGAGCCCCTTGTTTGCCGACCTCTGCATTCTTGCTTGTCAGTTTTCTGATTCTGCTTTTGCTCTAAGGCCTTGGGAGTTATACCTTCTGTTTATCTCCTTTTAGTGGTTACTTGTCCAGTTTGATCCTGCATATTTAAAGCCAGTTTAATTTAATCAGTTACTTGGCACCCCTCAACCTCCATACGATGTAAGGACTGCAGACACTAAGTTATGGTTATTCTCTTCCAACTGTCATGCAGTTGTTGTCTGGTATTCTGTTTGTCTCATCTTTTTTTTTTTTTTTTTTTTGAGTTGGAGTCTCAAACTGTCGCCCAGACTGGAGTGCAGTGGCCGCTTCCGGCCACCTTAACCTCGACCTGCTGGGCTCTGG
>NW_007245794.1:176340-184463 GCF_000164805.1 Carlito syrichta | reverse complement strand
TGATTTTTTGATTTATTGTAGAGATGAGGTCTCGCCGCCCAGGCGGGTCTCGAACCCGCGGGCTCAGGCCATCCACTCACCTCAGCCTCCCAAAGGCGCGGGATGACAGGCTGAGCCACCGAGCCTGGCTTGTCTCATCTTTTTTAAGTCTCAATTTAGAGAGTATTGTTTTATACAGATGGTTGTTTAGATTCATCTGCTTTCCCATGTCATTGCCTAACGTTATCGCATTTCACATCTTTCTTTTTCCTTTCTTCCTATAACAGCTTTACTGAGATATAGTTTATGCACCTTGCAGTTTACCCCTTTAAATTGTACAGTGCAGTGGTTTCTGCCGAGTAATGTGCAGCCATTACCACAGTCAGTTTTAGACAACTTTCATTAAAAACCCTAACCCATTGTCTCCTCATCCCCCCAGGCCAAGGCAACCACCTTTCTACTTTTTATAGACTTGGCTATTCCAGATATTGACTATTAATGGAGTAAATTTTTTTTTGAATTGGTGTCTCCATCGCTCAGGCTGGAGTGCAAGTGGCACGTTCATGGCCACCCCAGTGTTGACCTGTTGGGCTCAGGCAGTCCTTTTGCCTCAGCCTTCCAAGCCAGAACTACAGGCGCACACTACCACGCCTGGCTAATTTTTATTGGTTGTAGAGATGAGGTCTTGCCAGGTTGCCCAGGCTGTTCTCGAACCCATGGGCTCAGGCAGTCCCCTCACCTCGGCCTCCCAAAGTGCTGGGATTACAGGCTTGAGCCACTGTGCCTGGCCGGAATAACTTAATGTGTGTTCCTTTGTGACTGGCTTCTTTCGCTTAGCGTAACATCTTCCGTGTCCATCCATGTTGTAGCATGTGTAGGTGCTTTATTTACTTTTCTTGGCTCAGTAATATTCCATGCATGGACATATCCATTCCTCAGTTGGCAGACACTTGGATTGTTTCCGCTTTTGGCTATTCTGATCAAGGCAGCTGTTAGTATTTGTGCACAAGTGTTTGCACGGACATACGTTCTTACTATCTGGGACATACAAGGTCTGACAATTAAGTCCATGAACCTGCCACCATGTGCTCCTGTTGGTAGCACTGCACAAACAGCTCGGCAAGGTTTCATAGCCTTGGTATGTCAGTGTCTCGCAGTGGCTTTCATGATGTGTGGCGGTGTCTTGCTGAGTGGTGTTCATTATTGTTGCGTGCTTTTGTGTGCTGTCGTGAGAATGTCAGGGCTTGAGTTAGAGCAACAAACCAGTATTAAATTTCTTATTAAACTTGGCAAGAGTGGAAGTGAAATCAGGGATGTGAGTCCAGTTTATGGCGACGATGCCATGAAGAAAATGGCAGTGAAAAGTAGGAGCGTCCAAGCGAATCCGATGCTTATCCAAGGGGCAAGAAAGCGCCCCTGATGAAGAGAAGTCAGGACGAATCGTCATGCGCAGAACTGGCGAGAACGCGGCAAACGTGTGTCGACTTGTGCATCACAATCCTCAGCTGGCTGGGAGAAGCAGAGCAGACCAGGTGGACATCGACGGAGAAACAGGAAGATCTTCACTGAAAAACGCTGTGTGCAAAAGTGGCCCTTCAAGGAGCTCTCGCCTCACGACAGCGCACAGCTCACACAGCACCGTGAGGACGTTTTAGCCAGTAAACAAATCGCTGTATTGGAGGACCCTCCCTGCTCACCTGATCTGGCCCCCAGTGGCTTTTTTCTTTACCTGAAGATAAAGGAAATACTGAAAGGAAGATATTTTGATGGTGTCCAGGACATCAAGGGGCATGTGGCCACAGCTCTGATGGCCATTCCAGAAAAAGAGTGCCCAAACTGCTTTGACAGGCGGACGAGGCACCGGCGTCAGCACATAGCTCCCCAGGGGGAATACTTCGGCGGTGACTGCAGTGATACTCAGCCATGGGACACAGGCACTTTTTCTAGGATGAGTTCGTGAAGTACTCATGATGCTAGGTCAGATGTCAACTTTATAATTAATGTCTGAGGACCTGCCAGACTGTCTTCCCAAACTGCTGTACAGTTCTATCTTTGCAGTAAGAGTGTATGACGATTCCCCTCCGTATCCATCCTCACCGGCACTGGTTATTGCTAGTCCTTTTGATTTTCACTGTCCGCAAGGGTATGCAGTGGTTTCTTGTCATGGTTTCGGTTTGCATTTCTCTGAATACTGAGAGCATTTTTCCGTGTGCTTTTTGCCCATTTGTATATCTTCTCTGGAGTAATGTCCATTCAGATCTTTTGCTCAGATTTTTAGTTGTTATTTGTCTTCTTTTTAAGAATTATCTGTGTATTCTGGGTACTAGACCCTTATCAGATATATGATTGGCAAGTATTTTCTTCCATTCTTTTAGTTGTCTTTTTACTTTCTTGATAGTGTCTTTGTGCATTTTTAGTTTTGATGAAGTCCAGTTTACCTATTTTTTAAGTTGTTTATGCTGTTGGTGTCATATCTAAGAATTCATTATGAATAAATCTAGGGTCATAAATACTTTCCCCTATGTTTCCTCTAAGAGCTTTATGGTTTTAGTTCTTACATTTAGGTCTTTGATCCATTTTGAACTAATTTGTGTATATGACTTGAGGTAGGGGGTCCAGCGTCATTTTTTTACATGTAGGTATTCACTTGTCTTGGCACCATTTGTTAAAGAGACAATTTTCCCCACTGAACGGTTTTGACATCCTTCTACAATATCAGCCCACCACAGATGTATGGGTTTATTTCTAGGTGCTCAGTTGGGTTTTATTGATCCATATGTGTATACTTATGCCAGTACTCTGTCTCAATTATTGTCGCTTTTTAGTAAGTTTTGAAATGGGAAAGTGTGAATTCTTCCACTTTGTTCTTTTTAAAGATTGTTTTGGCTCTTTGGATCCCTTTGTAATTCCATATGAGTTTTGGAATCAGCTTCCCGATTTCTACAAGGAAGTCAGCTGGGATTCTAATAGGGATTGTTGGGAATCTGTGATCGCTTTGGGAAGTACATCTTTGATCTGTGAACATAGGATGTTTTCGCATTTATTTAGATGCTTATTTTCTTTCAGCAATTACTTAGTTTTTAGAGCACAAAGGAAGGTTTTATACTTTTGTTAAATTTATTCCTAAATATTTTATTATTTTTGATACTATTGTAAATGGAATTGTTTTCTTGATGCCATTTTTGGGTTACTCATTGCAAGTGTATAGAAATACAATTTGTTTTTTAAATTTTTTTCTTTTTGAGTCGGAGACTGTGTTGCCCAGGCTGGAGTGTATTGACCTGCTGGGCTCAGGTGATCCTTCGGCCTCAGCCTTCCAAGAAACTGGAACCACAGGCATGTGCTACTATGCCCAGCTAATTTTTAAAAAATTTATTGTAGAGATGAGCTCCTGCCAAGTTGCCCAGGCTGGTCTCAAACCCCTGGGCTCAGGCAGTCCTCTTGCCTCTGCCTCCCTAAGTGCTGGGATTGCAGGTGTGAGCCACTGTGCCCAGCTACCATTTGTTTTTATATGTTGATCTTGTAGCCTAAAACCTTGCTGAATTTATTTGTTAGTTCTAATAGTTTTTTGGTGAATTCCTTAGGATTCTCTTTAAGGGTATTTCTGAATAGAGGTAGATTGCTTGTTTCCCAATCCGGATGCCTTTGATGACTTTCTCTGGTGTTACTGCCCTAACTTGAACCTCTAGTACAGTGTTGACCAGAAGTGGCAAGAGTGGACACTCCTGACGTGTTCTTAACCTTCCAAGGACAGTCTTTCACCATCATGCATGATGTTAGCTGTGGGAATTTTTGTAGATGTCCTTTGCCAGGTTGGAAAAGGTCCCTTTACTTCCTGATGTGTGGCTGTTATGAAGCAGTGTCAGGTGCCTTTTCTGTATCACTAGAGGTTATCATGTGGTTTTTGTCCTTCATTCTGTGTAATGTGTATTATATAAGTTTATGTTGGGATGTTGAAAACCAACCTTGCATTCTTGGGATAAGTTCCACTTGTGCATGGTATGTGATCCTTCTTCTATGTTGCAGGATTCAATTTGCTTTTATTTTCTTAAGGATTTTCGCATTTGTATTCATGAGTGAATGGTCTGTAGATTTATTTTCTTGTGATGTCTTTGTTTTTGATATTAGGGTAACACTGGCCTCAAAAAATGAGTTGGCAAGTGTTCCAGCCTCTTCTGTTTTTTGGGAGAGTTTGAGAATAATTGGTGTTAATTATTCTTTAAATATTTGTAACAGTCCATCTAAATCTGGGCTTTTCCTTGTGGGCAGTTTTTAAATTCTTTTTTTCCATCTCTTGTTATAGGTCTAATAATTTGTTTCTTTTTGAGTCAGTTTTGGTTGTTTGTGTCTTTTTAGGAGAAAATTGACCATTTTTTATAAGTTACCTTAATTTCTTGACCGACAGCTGTTTACCGTTTTCCGGAATCTTCGTGAAGAATATCCTTTAGATGTTAAATTAGTTTAGGGGCCTTTTTTGGTTGATTCTCTTTGTACCTAAATATATTCATATTTTATCCAGAGTCTTGAAAATCAGTTTTTCCCAGGCACAAAGAGGGATTGAGTTTTGTTTTTCTTATAGCATTTAAATATGTGACACGATATTTTCTGACCGATATTGCTGCTGATATCTTCTTTTTTTTTATTTTTTTTTTGAGTTGGAGTCTCTCATGCTGTCGCCCAGACTGGAGTGCAGTGGCCGCTCCCGGCCACCGCAGCCTCGACCTGCTGGGCTCCGGCGATCCTTCCGCCTCAGCCTTCCGAGTCACCAGAACTACAGGCACGCGCTACCGTGCCTGGCTAATTTTTGATTATTGTAGAGATGAGGTCTCACCAAGTTACCCAGGCGGGTCTCGAACCCGCAGGCTCAGGCAGTCCACTCACCTCAACCTCCCAAGGCGCGGGATTACAGGCTGAGCCACTGAGCCTGGCTGCTGTTGATATCTTCTGTGAGTCTTTCCTCAGGAGGTGATCTGGCTGCTTCCAAAATCGTCTCTCCCTCTCTTGTTATTTGACATATTAATGCAGTGGGATTAGGTGTGTCCCTGTTTGGTGTATGTTGAGCTTTCTCTATTTGTGGAGTTATGTCTGTCATTTCTGGAAGATTCTCAGCCCTTCTGTCCTCAAGCATTTTCTCCTCCATTGTCACGTTCTCTTCTTTTGAAACTCTAATTAGGCATATGCCAGACCTTATTTAATCTTCCACATGTCTTAGCTACGCTTTTTGTGTTACATTTCCTGGATTTTTTTTTTTTTTACTCTATCCTCCATGGAGTTTTCCTTCTTAATAGCTGTATTTTTAATTGCTGAAACTTATGTTTGGTTCATTATCATATCTCCTTAGTATTTTTTGCTAGTTCCTCGTGGGTTGCCATTTAAAAATTCCATCTTGTATCTCTTTAAGCAGTTTATGAAGTTATTTTATACTCTGCATCTAGTGTCAGATGCAATACAACCTCAGCAGTAAAAGAAAGAGAATCTCCTGTTATTTTGACTGACTCCTCCATGTTGCCTTGTTTGATTTCATTTGTCTGGCGGATCGCTGGCTCTTGGTCTGTAGGAGTCCTGGAGACCCAGATGGTGGGTGCCTTCCTCTAGTGAGGATGGGGGCCCTTGGCTTAAGGGAGCGTCTCGGGTTGAGATCCCGTGTCCGCGGCTCATCCTAGCAGCAGTGCTGACAGTCACAGGGTGGCTTGGGCTTCCCGGCTGCTTCTGCTCGGAACTCTAGTTTCAGCTCTTTTGGGGTGGGTGCTCAGAGGAGGGGTTGGGTGCGGGCTTTCCTTACCTTTGGCAAGCCCGACAGTCTGTCAAAGGAAACGGGGACAGGGATCTAGTTGTTTTGTGTGGGAGGCTCCCAGCTGTCCTCCACAATCCCGTCTCCCCTTTGGTGTGGTCATGTTATTACGCATACTTGGGTAATTGTGATTTGTTTCTGTTAAAAGTAATGTCGATGTCCACACTTTTGTGCTTTCACCCTTGCAAGCACCGGGTGAGATCGCTTCTTAGAAGTCAAGTTGCAAGGCTGTTGGGGCCAGAGGAGTGAGCGTGTGTAGCTTCTGTAGATCCTGCAAAACAGTTTTGCCGGCTTGCTTTCCTCCCAAGAGGCTAGGAGCAGCCTGTGCTGCGCGCCACCACTTCTCCACACTCGGGTGTAGTCTGGTGGATTTTAGCCATTCTGGCGAGTGTGTGGTGCTGTCTTGTGGCAGTAAGGTGAAGCACTCGTTCATGTTTGTTGGTTTTTCTCTTTTGTGAAGTTTTTTTTTTTTTTGAGTTGGAGTCTCACTCTGTCGCCCAGACTGGAGTGCGGTGGCTCGATCCTTCCGCCTCAGCCTTCCGAGGAGCCGGAATTACAGGCGCGCGCTACCACGCCTGGCTGATTTTTTGATTTATTGTAGAGATGAGGTCTCGCTGCCCAGGCGGGTCTCGAACCCGCGGGCTCAGGCAATCCACTCACCTCAGCCTCCCAAAGGCGCAGGATGACAGGCTGAGCCACCGAGCCCGGCTTTTGTGAAGTTTTAAAGTCAAAATTTACGTCTCTCACCCAGTTTTTTGTGGTTGTCTTTGGTTTTTGTTTTTTCTGATTTGAAGGAGTTTTTGATATATTCTGGATAGAAGCTCCTGGTCAGTTATATGTGCTGCATGTATCTTCTTCCACCCTGTAACCTGTCTTTTCACTCTTTTTTTTTTTTGAGTCAGGCCTCATCTGCTGCCCAGACTGGAGTGCAGTGGCACCATCACGGCTCCTCACAGCCTCCAGGTCCTGGGCTCAAGTGATCCTCCTGCTTCAGCTTCCTGAGTAGCTGTGTCTTTTCACTCTTAATGGAGTCCTCACAAGAAGGGAAGTTCAGAATCTTAAGGTGGCCTAATTTATCGGTCTTTTTTCGATTTAAGGAATTGGAACATCTTTCTCTACCTTAAGGTCCTAAATATGTTTTCCTATTCTATCTTTAGAAACTTTTATTATTTTACCTTTCACATTTTGGTGAATAACCACCTGCAGTTATTTTTTTGTTTTCATTTGGGTTCTCACTCTGTTGTCCGGGCTGGAGTTACAGTGGCATGATCACAGCTCACAACAGTCTCAACTTCCTGAACTCAGTAATCCTCCTGTCTCAGCCCCCCGAGTAGCTGATTCTACAGGTGTGTTCCACCACACCCCGCTAATTTTTTTCTTTTTTAAATTATTTTATTTTAGAGATGTGGGGTACAATTCAGGTGGTCATTGTACAGGTAAAGTTTGGGCCTACCTTTGGTCCTCACTTTGCCTGGTCTGAGATTAGGTAACCTTATTAATATAATTAAAAGTTTTTTTGTGTGTGGAGACGAGGTCTAGCTATGTTACTTAGACTGGTCTTGAACTCCTGGGCTCACACGATTCTCCTGCCTCAGCCTTCCCAAGTGCTGGGATTACAGGTGTGAGCCACTGCGCCTGGCCTGCAGTTGATTTTTGGAATGGCATGAGGTAGGGTTTTATTTCTTTTCAAATGGAATCGTCCCAGTATCACAGGAATTGTCCTGAACACTACAGAGTTATAATAAGTTTTGATGTCCAGGAGAGCATATCCTTCTTCCAGAATGTCTTGGCTTTAAAAATGGCCACGGCTGCTGGTCGCGGTGGCTCAGGCCTGTAATCCCTGCACTTTGGGAGGTGGAGGTGAAGGCGAGAGGATTGTATGAGCCCAGGGTTCAATACCAGCTTCGGCAACTTGGTGGGACCGCGTCTCTACTATTAAAAAAAAAAACGTTAGGAGGACATAGTAATGTGCACCTGTAGTTCCAGCTACTTGGAAGGCTGAGGTGGAAGGATACCCTGAACCCAGCAGGTCGAAGCTGCGGTGGCCGTGAGCTTGCCACTGCACTCCAACCTGGGCAACAGAGTGAGACTCCAACTGAAGAAAAAAAAAAGGCCATGGCTATTCTTGACCTTTATGTCTACATAAATTTTAGAGTCACCTTGTTCAGTTGTAGAAGAAAAACACAAAACCAAAAACTGCTGGGATTTTTATTGATGTGGCATTAAAATTATGACATATTGACATCCAAGTAATATCGAGTTTTCCAACATGGGCATTTTTTTTTAGATATTACTTAATTTTTTTTTTTTTTTGAGTTGGAGTCTCACTCGGTCGCCCAGACTGGAGTGCAGT
>NW_007245794.1:173698-176320 GCF_000164805.1 Carlito syrichta | reverse complement strand
CTGCTGTGCTCCAGCGACCCTTCCTCCTCAGCCTTCCAAGTAGCTGGAACTACAGGCGCGTGCTACCACGCCTGGCTAATTTTTTTTTTTTTATTGTAGAGATGAGGTCTTGCCTGCTCAGGCAGGTCTCGAACCTGCGGGCTCAGGCAGGTCTCGAACCCGCGGGCTCAGGCAATCCACTCACCTCAGCCTCCCAAAGGTGTGGGATTACAGGCTGAGCCACTGAACCCGGCTACTTAATTTCATAGAAGTGTTTTATGCTTTTCTTCAGAGATGTTTTATATTTTATTAATTTATTCTAAGGTATTTGATGGTTTTAGATATAAATGGTATCTTTAAACATTTTATTTTTTAATACTTATTTTGATTATATAGGAATGCAGTTGATTTTCTGTTTTGACCTTGTATCCATCAGCTTTACTCACTTATTAATTCTGACATGTATACAGCTTTTAAAAAATTTTCTTTGTATGTGATATCTGAATTTGATTTTATTTCTTTTCCAATTCTTATATCTTTTACTTCCCTTCTAATCCTGATTTGTTGAGGTTTTTTTTTCCCTTAAATCAATAGTGGATGTTGAAAAAAATTTTATCAGTGCCTTTTCTGTTTCTATTGAGTTGATCACGATTTTTCAAAATATTTTCTGTTAATGTGGTTACTTCATAATTTGCTGTAATACTTTTTTATATATTATGACATTGAGTTTGCTAACATTTCGTTTAGGAATTTTTGCATACGTTTGAGTGATATGAGCAATACCTCCCCTTTTTGGAATGTCTGTGTTAGGTCTTGGTATCAAGATAGACGCTTGCCTCATAAAACACTTGAAGAATGTTGGCTCTGGTATTATTTACTCCAGTGTTTTTGTGGAATTACAGATGAAGCCATTTAGGCCCATAGTAGTCTTTGTAAGAAGGTTTTAAATTATGAATGGCTTTTCAGATTTTGCATTTTGTTTGTTGGTTTTGGTCAGTTTTCTTTTTCTAGAAACTTATGTTTTCAAAATTTGGGCATATGGTTTTTTGGGTAATATTCTTTTATTATCTTTTCATGCTTCCACCCAGCTGGAGTGTTTCTGATGTCTAGTATTTGTTTTTTCCCTCTCACCTGTGGCCTAATGTTTGTGTCCCCAAAATTCATGTTAAAATCCTAACTCACAAGGTGATGGCATTAGGTGGTGGGACTTTTGGGAGGTGTCTAGGTCATGAGCCCTCATGATTTGGGTTAGTGCTCTTATACGAGAGACCCCAGAGAGCTAGCTACCCCCTCCCACCATGTCTGGTTACAGGGACTAGATGACTGTGTGAGGGAGTGGGCTCGCACAAGGTATCAGATCTGCCAGTGCCTTGATCACAGACGTTCCAGCCTCCAGAGCAATGAGACGTAAATTTGTTTTTTATAATCTACCAGTGTGTGATATCTTGTGGTAGCGCCCAAATGGACTAAGATACTCTCTTAATCATTCCCACCAAGATCCTCCCACCAAAGCCTCTTGAGTAGCTGTGTCACTTAGTTGTATAAACATTAACTTTTGGTACATTTGTACTGGATGAATATTTTCTGACTCATTACTTCTTACCCTGGTTACTTTTCTGTTTATTTTAGATAATCTGTGCATTCTGTAACTTTCTGACATGAATGCTCATCTAAGTTTCGGCACGTCTTTTTTTCTAAAATACGTATTTAAAGCTGTCGGTTTTCCTCTGAACATGGCTTCAGTTGCATTCTACAGGCTGTGTTTTCAATATCAATTAAAATATACTGGTTATGATTAAGATTTCTCCTTTGACCCATGGAAGTATTTAGAAGGAAATTAATTACCAGACACATCGGGATTTTTGTTATCTCTTTTGTTTTGATTACTAGCAAAACTGCATTGTGGTCAGACAACATATGATCCTTCGAGATGGGCATCTGATCCTTGACGTTTGTTGTGGTATGCTTTGTAGACTGATTTTTAAAAAGTAGCTTTCCGTATGTAGTTGAAAAGGTGGTATCTTCTCAAGTTGGGGGGCAATGTTCTGTGTCTGCCCATGGGGTCAAATTAATTGTGTTGTGCAGATCTCCTACAGCCACCTCGATTTTACCATCTGCTCGTTCCATAAGGAGGGTGGCTTGAGACTTTCCATGGTAGTATGGATTTGTCTGTTTCTTATTATTGTGAGGCGCCTTCATCTTCGTGGCAAACTGAATTTTTCATTTCAGAGCGTTGCCGTTTTCAAGTGTCTTTTATCTCTGGTTATGCTTTTTGCCTTCAGGGTTCCATCGTCTGAGGTTAGTGAAACTTCCTGGGTTCTGTGGCTTCATATCTGCATTGTGATTCTTTTTCCTTCCGGTCATTTTAATCTTCTGTGTCTCTGTATTTAAAACAGGGCATGTAATTTGGTTGTTTATCCATCCTGACCTCTTGTCTTTGTTGGGCTTAAACTTGGGCCAGTTAAACTGTTTAGTTCTTCCTTTGCATTTGAGGCTTCTGTTATTTTGCTGTGGAGCTGTGGAGCCTCTACTTTGCTTCTGGTAGTTATTCTGGCCATTGCGGCAAGCGGCAGATTTTACTAGCATTGTATTGTTTTTTTTTGAGTCGGAGTCTCTCTCCGTCGCGCAGACCGGAGCGCGGCG
>NW_007245794.1:170084-172707 GCF_000164805.1 Carlito syrichta | reverse complement strand
GCCCTTCGTCCTCGCGGCCGCCGCGCGTGCGTCTGGTCCCGCCAGCAGCTGGAGCCCGTGTGCCGGCGTCTCTGCCGCGAGCTTCTGCTCTCCAGTTGCAGCCTTTTTAAGCAGTAGAGTCGAGCCGGGCTCGGTGGCCCAGCCTGTGCGCCCGTGCTTTGGGGGCGGCGGTGAGGGCATGGCCTGCCCGCCCGGGCAACTTGGCGAGCCCTCGGCGCCACACTCAACCCGAAAACCAGCCGGGCGCGGCCGCGCGCGCCTGGAGTTCCGGCTCCTCGGAAGGACCGCCGGAGCCGGCGGGTCGAGGCTGCGGGGCCGCGGGGGTACAGGCGGTACCGGCGGAGCCACCCGGCCCAGCCTGGAATTTGCCTTTTAAAGCGGTTTCCTTTGTTAAAGACAGAGTCTGCAGCCAGGCTCCTGGGCTCAAGCCGTCCTGCCTCAGCCTCATGAGTAGCCAGGATTAAGGCATGTGCCACCCTGCTCAGCTGACTAAAAAAATTCTCTTTTTGTAGACACAGGGTCTCCCCATGTTGCTTGCCCAAGCTGATCTTGAGCGCCTGACCTCAGGCGATCCTCCCACCTCAGCCTCCCAAAGCCCTAGGATTATAGGTAGGACCCACGGCACCCAGCCCTTTCAGGGTTTAGGTTTGCAACAAAATGGAGTCAGAGGCATAGAAATAACCATACACCTTCTTCTCCTGTTATGGTTTGTTTTTGCTGGTTTTTATTCGTGTCATTGCCTTGTGTCTGTGTAGTTTTGTGTGTGTGTCAGAAATCATTTTAGAAATAACTCGAGGCCTAGGATCATACGTATCTTCTTCCAGAAGGTTTTGTGTTTGCTTCTGTCAGAGGCCTGGGAAACACTAAGCAGCTGGAGTCATTCACGCCCAGTGTCTCTGAAGTGAAGCTGCAATTCCTGGTGGAGCCTGCCGAGTCTGGCCTCCTTTTAATCTCGGAAACGCAGTATTTGGGGTACTGACCCAAAGCGGGTTTATCATGGTTCTGTGCCTGTAGCCTTGGAGGTGGGTTACAGTAAGTGCCTCTCGGCAGAGCCTCCAAGACGCCCCAGCCCTTCCTTGGAAAAGCAACCCAAGTGCCTCTGTCCTCCCGGTTCCTGCAGCCTTCCCTGTCAGGCTAGCTCTGCCTTCGAGCAGATGTTTCTGATATCTCCTCCGGCTTTTGAAAGCTGGCCTCAGCAGTCGGGCTGGCGCAGATGACCCATTCCGCCTTATTCAAAGGGAAAGTCTAACCCCTTCGTTTCATGTCTGAAACACACACACACACACACACACAGGCGTTCCTGTGTCCTCGGGGGGTGGGTTCCAGGACGTCCTGTGGACACCGGAGTCTGGATTCTCAAGGTCCCCCGTTCGCCCTCGGTGTCTGAGTGTCGCCTCTGGAGTGTGGAGAGAGGGCCGACTCTGTGTGTGTAGCTTTGCCCGTCGAGGGAGTGGAAAGTATTTCATCGTTGCAGTGCGCGTTACTTTGATTTATAGTAAGATTGAACGTCTTTCTCTCTCTCTCTCTCTCTCTCACACACACACACACACACACACACACACACACTTTTTCTTAAGTCAATCTATTGGCCCTACTTCTAGGGATAGTTTTCCTTTTCCATCTCTAGCGTGTTATATCTTGATGCTGATAGTCTGTGTTGCAGATACTTTCTCCCAGTCTTCTACCTTCCGATCAGGTCTGCATCACACAAAAGCTTTTTGTTTTGCTTATTTTTGTTTCTAGGGGCTGGGTCTCACTAGGGTGCCGGTGATGGGCTTGAACTCCTGGCCCAGGTGACCCCGCCTCCGCCCACCTCCTGAGTAGCTGGGGCTCTAGTGTGTGCCTCCACGCCCAGGCAGAGCCTTTGGCTTTGTGGGTTTCCAGCCCTGAGTTCTTTGTGGCTTCTGCGTTTTGTGTTCTGGCTGGAAGGCTGGCAGGGCAATAAGGACACAGAGTCTGTACCTGCCTTTAGGTCTTCACTTCTCTCGGACTGGCTTTGTGTGTGCGGTGCGGGACTAGTTTCTCGGAGAGCCGAAGAGAGTGCTGGGACGGGGCTGCTGCATTCCTCGCCCGCAAGCCGTCTTCTCTTCTCGGGCTCCGAGGAAGGCCGCAGGCCTCATGCCAGCCTGGGCGTCGAGGCTCTCCCGCCCCTTCGCCCCGCTCCTGCCTTTGGGAAGGCCGTCTGGGGCTCCTCCCGATGATGCGGAGTTGAGGGGGTGGTTACAAGGGGGCCGTCATCGATACCGATGTTGAGGGCCAGGGACGACGTGCAGGCCCAGTTCCTCTTGTTGTAACTGGTTTTTGAAAGTGAGAGCGGTTCAGGCCGACTCGGTGGCGCACACCTGTGATCCCGCACTTTGGGCGGCGGAGCTGAGAGGACCGCCTGAGCCCAGAAGTTCGAGACCAGCCTGGGCAGCCGGGCGAGACCTCATCTCTCCAGCCAGTCAGAAGAATTAGCGGAGTGTGGTGGTGCACGCCTGTGGCTCCGGCGACTGCACGGCTGAGGCTGTGGAGGGCGCGAGCGAGAGCCGGACCCCCCACGCGGCAGTCGGCAAGCCAGAAAGCCGCAGGCGCTGCCCGATCCCACACGCCCCAACAGCCCGTGGCAGTCCAGAGGCGGCGG
>NW_007245794.1:165318-169412 GCF_000164805.1 Carlito syrichta | reverse complement strand
AGCGTCCGCGGAGGCCGCCGGTCCCACTGGCCACCCTCCCAGCCGGCCCGTGCCCTGGGGAACGGCCCTCCGGCCGAGGGTAGCGCCCCTGCGGCCAGAAAGTCCTGCTGGCCCTACTCCCTGAGGATGCCAGAGGGCACACTGACGGCCTGAGGGACACGTTGTCCCCGGCAGCCTCCTGCCCGTTGGCAGCCTCAGGGCCACGGAGGGACCGACAGCATTGTGGTGTCAGGAGCTTGTGGCTGACCAGATGGTCCGCCTTCTGCAGGCGCTGCTGGGAAGACCCTCGTCTTTACACGTGTCCTCTTGTCGGGTGCTGCTTCTGACATGAGACACTGAGGTGGCCTTTAAGATCCGCAGCCCTTGTCATGGGCCAGCGATGTGGCCCGCAGGGCTGGGTTTCAGGCTCTGGAACTGAGTGGTGCTTTGGGCGTCGCCATTTGTCAGGACAACAGGGCTGGTCCGGATGAGCTCAGGCCCCTCCCGGCTTCCAGAGATTCAAGACCTTAACTTGGGAGTTAATGCTGCGCTCCACTCTTCGGGAGACAATAGTTAACGACCTCAGCAGCCGAGTCAGTGATTCGCCTGGAGTTCTTATAAACAGGATCCTGGAGCAGGAATCAAGTGGGGTCTAGGCTTTGATGCTAGCAGGCTTCGGTTCACTGGGGTTTCCTTTCCCAGGCACGAGCTTTTGAGATTGGTGGTGTGTGTTGATCCAAATCTAGATGCGTAGTAAGCGCAGAGACACCAGCAGCTCAGAACCTCTCTCCTGGATGGAACTGAGTTCACGCCGCTCGTTTAGCCAGCCGTCCAGAGCCAGGTGCTGAGTGCTCGGTACTCCGAGCAGGGTGGGGCCCACAGCAACATTAGTGCAAGATACAGAGTTACTCTGAAAGTACAAGCAACTGTTCATATTTTGTTGCAAGCAGTGACTGTTCTGACGTTTATAAAACCACAAGACTAAACCCTGAGGAACAAAACCCAAAGTGCTGAAGATAGGATACTAGACCAAAGCATAAACCCAGATTTCTCCCCAAATGTGAAAGGCATAAAGGAGTTCAGTGAGGTTCTCCCTGGACCCACAAGGAAGGTCCGTTCTCAACATCTCATCCCTTTGGCTCTCGAAGGGCCAGGGCGACTTTTTACTTTTCCTTAGGTTTTGTAACACTGGGCTTGTGATGAAGTGACTTTCTCGGCGCCCATTTACACCACTGGGTGAGGGAACAGCACTCACAGAGTCTACATAATTGCTTTTCCATCTTTGCGGCCCTGAACCCTCTCTTGTCTGGTGTGGGCGGTGCCCGTACGCGCCGCAGCAGGGGCCTGCTTGGCAGGAGCTTCCCGTGCCGTTGCACGCGGCTGGCATGGGCGGAGGCGCGGCGCATCCAGATGCACAGAATGGTTGCTCTTTGTGAGCTGGCACGAGAGTGTGTTTTGAAATTGTTTTTCCCTTGCAGCTCTGATCAGAGGCCTGTGGTCCCTTCGTCGAGGTCCAGGTTCGCCTTCTCTGTGTCTGTGCTGGACCTTGATCTCAAGCCCTACGAGAGCATCCCTCACCAGCACAAATTGGACGGCAAGATCGTCAACTATTACTCAAAGGCTGCACGTGCCAAAGACAGTGCTGTGATGTCGGCTCGGTTCAAGGAAAGCGAAGATTGCACCTTAGTTCTCCACAAAGTCTAGCCTTTTTCCTGCAGCGTCTCTGAAGCTTGATCATAGAATGTGAAGGCTGAATGATAGAGCTGTTCTCTGTTGTCTTGGGTGACTTCTGGCTGTGGATGTTTTGGCTTTTAACCCATGTTGACGTGGGACTGCCTCTTGGAGACATGGAATTGAGAAGCACTAGAAAAGCCTTCCAGGACGGGGAATGTAGGACGTGAGTGCCGTGTCCCAGGAAGCCACTTGCATTTTTAAAATGAAAGTGTCCGTTAAAGCCCCGGGAAGACACTCTTTCTGGGTGGGTCTTCCTTCCCAGCTAGGGCTCGTGTCTAATCCTCTAATGCGAAAAGCCTTATTATAAGACCCAAGGTTTGGATCTGCTACCACAAGACTCCTAACATAGAAAACTTGAATTGTTACGTGCATTTTTCAGTTTGGACTTTTCAGAAGACATGGATACTACTGGAACTTTCCCCAGCTGAGCTGTTTGGTCACTTTTTCAATGCAAGCCACACACCGATGCAGGCTTTCAGGTAGTTCCCTGCAGCAGCGTGTGATCCTGTGGTGAGGGCCGACGTCAGTTCTGAGCGGTCTAGACTCAGGGTCCCTGTGGCGGTTCTGAAGCCCGTGGCTCTGTGAAGGGGCAGCAGGGAGCGCAGGACTCAGGTCAGGATGGATGCCACTCGTGCGAGCATGGACTTGCTTTTGCTTTTCGATTTTATCTTCAGCCGCAGGGGAGAGGAGGATTCCTCCCAAACCCTGAGGTTGCTGCTGTGGACGCTGGAGGCAGACCTTAACTCTCTGAGCTGCGGCGGCCGGGCTGAGGCAGGTCAGCCCCTGCCAGCCCCCGCCAGCCCAGTGCTTTCCTGACACTCCAGCGTTCCGGGTGGCTGAGGAGCCCGTCTGCCCCTCCTTCTAGTCCAAGTTCCTCCCTCGAGTTTCCTTGAGACACGTCAGATTTTCGGGCTCCGCGGTCTCGCCTGTCTCCCTGTCGGGGCTGCCCCAGGCCCTGCTTCCGGAAGCTGACCGACTCCTGGCTGCTGCCAGGAGGCTCTCGTTGGGGTCACCAGAGTGTGCCCGGCTGCTATGAAAACTGTTGGGAATCTTGGCTTCGGTTTTTTATCCTATGGTGGGTTGTACAGACTGACTATTTATATCATCCTTTTGAGGGACTAATGAAGGCTTATTGTAACACATAATAAGAGCGCAACCATGGAATTGTATGAAATTGCTACATGAAAAATAAGGAAAATATTTTGCTGATTGTAAATTTTTGTGGGAAATTTTGTGATAAATTGAGAATTATACTTGTTTGAATCAAGCCCACTCTTCTAGAATTTATTGTTCAGTTCTGTCCTGTTTACTTCTAATCTTATTCTACACTCAGAGGTGCAAAGAGACACGTTAGGCAGTTGGACACTTCTACCGTTTTCTTCCGGTTTTGAGTGACATGACCTCACTCATTCGTGTTGTGAGAGCGGGGATGGGGGCCTTGGCGGCGTCCCCTGAGTGACGGCCCGGAGCTCGTGAGCGCGCGGTGAGTTGCAGGATCTGGGACGTGGGAGGGAGGGGAGGTGGCTGTCGGTGTCGGTTCGACCAGAGGAAGCTGAGCTGCCGGCCTGGGGCAGCCTCACGGAGGACGCGTCTGCCCACCGCCGGGGCACGGGAGGCCCTCGAGCCCTGGGTCTGAGCGCACACGTGAGGAAGGAACCCTGGCCCCTGGGAGAGGTCGGCTGGGCTGCCGGAAAACAAACAGCCTCTGTGTGGGGGCGAAGGGAGAACAGACGGCACGCCACTTGGAGGGGGTATGCCCCGCCCCACAGCCCCTGGACGCCCAGGAGCCGCTGAGCTCAGCAGGTGCTGCTCTGGCGGACAGCCTCTTGCCCTGCTCCGTGCTGGCCACGGCTGCGTGGCTCAGGCTCCAGGCTGGCCCTGACTGGTCTGCGGCAACGTGAGGGGGACCCCCCAAACCTGGAATTCTTTTGGAGGCTTCCCCTGCTAGCGTACGTGTTCTTGGAACCCACTGGTGTCTGTACCAGCTAGTGGTGGTGTGAGAGGCTGCGTTCCAGCTGCGGTGAATTTTTTTTTAAGATCCTTTCAGTGCATTTGCCCGTTTTATGATGGGTGATATACCAGCGTACCTGCTCACACTCTGTGACCAAAACCGGCATGGTCCCCATGCCCCACCTGATCTCGTCCCAAGTGACCTTCTGTTTCCCTGGATGCAAACGTCCTCAAAGGGAAACATTTTGCCAGCGTGGAAGGGGTGAAACAAAGAACAGAAGAAGCACTAAAGGTGTCAGAATCGACTAGTTAAATAACTGCTTTGAGCGGCGGGAAAACTGTCTCGATACTTGTATTATAGCAAACGGAGAGTACTTTGAAGGTGACTGAAATTTAAACATGTAAGAATAAATATGCAGTTTTTTTTTTTT
>NW_007245794.1:162414-165066 GCF_000164805.1 Carlito syrichta | reverse complement strand
TGCCCGGGCGGGTCTCGAACCCGCAGGCTCAGGCCATCCACTCACCTCGGCCTCCCAAAGGCGCGGGATGACAGGCTGAGCCACCGAGCCCGGCCAATGTACAGTTTTTCAGTAAACAAACCGTTTCTGAGGTCTCCCCTTGTGTGCCTTCAGTGACCCTAACGTCGCGATCACCAGCAACGGCCTGTCTGGGGCTGTCCATGTGGCACTTAAGCTCCCGTGACGGGCCCTGCCTCCTCTGGGTCACGCCTGGTGTGAAGGGAACGATGATGCCTTTGCTGGCTGTGGCTTTTTAAAAAAGCCAACCGCTCCGCTTTCGTGTGGGAGACCAGAGTGTCGGCACTCGCTGCGAGATCTGCGGATGCCCCCAGTGCTACGCTGCAGGCCAGGAAGAGATGAGGAGGGTGGGCATGCCTCCCCTGAGCACCACGGAAAGTCCGAGAAGCGAGGCTCCACAGCCTCTGCCTGCAGAGCCCCCGGGACTGGGGCTGGAGAAGGCTGGCTTCTCCCAGCGGGGCTGGTGCCCCCCCACTTCCGGCGCGAAGTGGTGGTGGGTCCCCGGGGCACAGCTCCTTCCTGCACAACTGAGGGCGACATTCTTGGGACATCTTCTCAAACGTTCAGCTGGTTTTAAAAGAATATACTGGACATGTCACTCTTGTGTGGCATTTTGCACCGAAACCGCTGTATTTATTTTTCATGTCAGGAGAGTTTACATATGATGCCCCATAACTGCAGAAACAGCATGTACCGAGGGTGTGGTTTCCAAGTGGAAAATAGCAAGTGTTTACACTCAAGGAAGCTCACGCTTTGCCGTGCAGCATCTTATCTCTACACACTCACTGTTTTGGAACTAGTCGCTCTTAGCACAGAGCAGTTTGATCAGGCTTTCCAGAGCAGCTTCGATTCCAAGCACTCCTAGCAGGGTTCGGAAGCCGAGAGGAGCAGTTTCTATGACTCTGTTCTTGTCCAGCTCCAGGGCTGTGAAGAAAACATAAGCTGGGTAAGACACTTCAAGGCGGTGACTTCTGGCTTCGCGTTTACGACGGCCGCCGGCCCCTCAAGACCCTTCCTCCTGGCCGGCCACCTGAGTGCCCAGCGCCCGGGACAGGAGGACTCGAGCAGGGCCTTCGCCCGTGGCGCGAGGCGGAATGTTCCTCTGTGCGCTCAGCCTGGGACGGCCCTGCGGGGAGCAGTCCCCTCGCACGTGCTTCCTGAGCGAGTATCGGTAAAAAATATTTTAAAACCTGAGGTACAGAGCATATCAATGACATTTTCAATTTTTGATTCTCGCCACGTGAACCCAAACGAGATGAGTAGGTGGCTTTGTCAGGCACATGGAGGAGTCACCTAGACTGTCCACCCCCAGAGTGCGTACCTCGCTCTGGGACTTTGGTGAGAAGATCCAGCTTTGGAAAAACCTTCCCCTCTCCATCGATTTGTATTTTCCAAACAACCACAAATTCAAACCTGAAAAAGAGGTAAAATGCATCAAGTGCTATCCGCAATCTGGCCATCTTAGATTAAGCTGTGAGTGGCACCTGGGCTCCCTGTGCCCCGAGACATCGGCCCCCAGATGAAGAAAAAGTGTCACCGGTTCCACGGAGGGTGAAAACGAGGGCCGCAGAAAGGTACTGCTCGTACCAGTTGTGTTGGCAAGAGCGGGCGTGGCCGCACACGCCCAGGATGCAGAGCAGCTTAGTGCCTGGGGGGAACATACCGTGGTGAGCGGCTTTGAAGCAAGCCGGCGTTGACAAAGTCGAACACAGTCTGTCTGACGGCCCAGGAATTCCACTTCCAGGCATGTGAGCCCAGGAGAGGCTTGTGGACTGTGTGCTAGCAGGTGTGAGGAACCCGCATGCCCGAGGCCGAAGCGCATGGACACGTGTGTTCACCTCCTGGAGGCTGAGCAGGCCTGGAGGCGGCGGCTGCGGACACAGCACCGTCTCAGAAGCCTGCCAGGCGGCCATGCTGATCGGAGGCTGGAACACCCACGTTTTCTAGGTGCTCCGGTCGCAAAGGCACACAGATAGGACCACGCGCACACACACACACAGGCAAGAGGGCGGGAAACAGTGCGTGCACCATGGCTCTGAGCAGAGCGCGAGCTGGAGGCCCCCGGCTGAGAGCCGTGTCAAGCCCGGCCCCTTTCTGCCCAGTGTCCGGCTTCTCCGGCTCCCCTCGCCCCTGGCTTCCTCCCTCCCCTTTCGGAAGTAGCAGCAGACCCCCACTCCGCGGCACTCGCTCCCGGCGCCCCTCCTCGGCCCTCCAAGGACCTGGCAGGGAGGCCGTCACCCACGGGCCCGGGACTGGCATTCTCCTCCTGCAGCCCAGCGAGCCCTCCCTCCCCCCCTCGGTGCCGACCCCTCCTTCCGCCACCGTTTACAGAGCGCAGTCTCCCCACTTAGCAGTGTCGGTCACGTCTGCCGTGACTCCGCCGCTTCTGACCCTCGCTTCAACAGGAAGCGGGACGCTCCACGGCACCTGTGCACTCACCCAGGCCGGCCGGCGCTCCAGATGCCCATGTAGCGGGAGGAGGCCCCCTCCGGGAGGTGCACGGCATCAGGGTACTTTTCCTGCATCAGGAGAAGAGACGGTTACAGACAGGCCCACTGGGGAGGGGCAGGGGGCCTGGCCCGGGGGCAGGGGGCT
>NW_007245794.1:154527-162329 GCF_000164805.1 Carlito syrichta | reverse complement strand
CCCGCCCCCCCGACAACACTTTGCATAACCACCCTACCACTTGACACCGATTTCACCCGTTGGCCCACCGCCCCCCACTCGAAGCAGCACCTTGGTCTGGAAGGTCTGACGAGGACTGGTCAGATGCCTCCCCAAGCTTGTCCGCCAGGCTCCTTGTTGTAAAGCAAGTGCTCTGTTTTCTCTTCCCCAGAGAACTTCAGCATTTGGCCTTAAAAGCCTTTTGAACTAAGGCTCTGTGCAGGCTGGCCAGTCCCTGCCATGGTGGCCGCTTCTAGCCTGTCTGTCCTCAGGAGTCTCCAAACAGCCCCCAGCCCACACATCCTTCCTGGCATGGGCAGAACCCCACCCGGGGGCTCAGACTGTGCCCAGTGGAGGCACCTGGCTCCCACTGCAATTAGGGAAAGTACATGCTTCGGTAAAAGCTTCATAATGAGATTGCATAGTACTTCAGAGTCAGAAACATTCTCTAAAACAGGGACATAATGAGAATTTCAAAACTTTCTAGCCGTTCAACTCTAAGGTTTGGTTTTCCCACATGTAATGTGGTAATTCTAGACATGTCTGCCTGTTTCTGTTTTTTGTTTGTATTTGTTTTTGTTTTAAGTCGGGGTCTCACTCTGTTGCCCAGGCTGGAGTGCAGTGTCACGATCATGGCTCACTGCAGCCTTGACCTCCTCCTGGGCTCAGAAGATCCTTCCACCACAGCTCCTGAGTAGCTGGGACTACAGGTGTGTGGCACCACACTCAGCTAATTTTTTTGTTGTTGTAGAGGCGAGGTCTCAACTATGTTCTCCAGGCTGGTCTTGAACTCCTGGTCTCAAGCGATCCTCCCATCTGGGTCTCTTACACTGCTGGGATGACAGGCATGAGCCACCACACCTGACTGCCTGCTTCTGTTATACCCAGTAGGACCTGGGAGCCTCTGGCTCATCAGAACTGACAACTTAGATCATTACAACCACTGCAAGAAAGCTTGCCTTACAGGAGCTCGAACAGAAGATCTATATTTGAAATGGCAAAAATGACCTCATCGTAAGTGTAAGAAAGCCCCTGTCTTCTCAGTTCTTGTTTTTTTTTTTTTTTTTTTGAGTTGGAGTCTCACTCGGTCGCCCAGACTGGAGTGCAGTGGCCGCTCCCGGCCACCGCAGCCTCGACCTGCTGGGCTCCGGCGATCCTTCCGCCTCAGCCTTCCCAGTAACCGGAATTACAGGCGCGCGCTGCCACGCCCGGCTGATTTTTTGACTGATTGTAGAGATGAGGTCTCGCTGCCCAGGCGGGTCTCGAACCCACGGGCTCAGGCCATCCACTCACCTCAGCCTCCCAAAGGCGCAGGATGACAGGCTGAGCCACCGAGCCCAGCCTTCTCAGTTTTTAAACATGTTTTGTCTGCTCTTGTGAGACAGACTTTTACGGGAGGCTCCACCAGGTGATGGCGAGTTTCTGAGACCAGTCTTTAAAAAACACGCTGTCCTTTCTGTCCTCTCACAGCACCTGATGCAGGGATGGAGACCTGGGGGTGATGCTGTCATCAGCTGCAAGCCCTGCCATGACTGAGATCATGGTGGCCTCCCAAGCCCTAGGGAAGGACGGCAAGGTGAGGCCTTCCTGGGAGAAGCTGGTCTGACAGCTGGGCGGAGAGCGGAGACAGGGGCGGGGCTGGAATCCACCGACAGAGCCCCCTGAGGCTGAAGACGCTTGCCAGCCTGAACCAGATTGGCTCTGTCAAACGAGGTTGTGTAGGGACAAAGGCGTGTCAGAGCTTTTAAAGGAACCAGGCCCTGAATGGACAAGCTGTGCCAGCGTGGAGGGCAGCGCCTCGTGCACGCAGGCCTGATGAGGCGAGGGTGCATCCGGACACCGAGCTGCGCCAACCGGAGGCTGGGGCCCGGTTTCGGCGTGCAGTCGGTCACTGATCTCGGCAAAACAGCTCTGATGAGAAATGTCTGCCTAAGGGATGTCAGCGGAAAGTGCCGGTTGACTTTCAAGCCGCAGACCCATCTAAATTAATCCCAACTGTAAGGGGAACGTAAAGCAAGCACGTGGACGTGGCAGCTGGCTTCCAGGCTGGGCTCCGCGCAATGCTGGGGACACGCCAGGGCGGCTGGGGCCTGGGCCAGCTCCAGCGAGGGCCGAGGCTCAGACTCCCAGCATGGGGGGCAGACGGGGCGGATGGCTGCCTCCCCGGGCCTCTCCCTGTGAGCCAAAGGAGGGTTTGAATTGGATGCTTTCACTGCCCAAAGAGATGGCTTTTGAGTGGGGGGCCCATCCTGTCGCCCAGGCTAGAGTGCAGTGGCACGACCGCAGCTCACCGCAGCCCCAACCTCTGGGCCCAGGCAGTCCTGCCTCGGCCTTCAGAGAAGCTGGGACCACAAGCATGCACCACCATGCCTGGCTGGTTTGTTGTCTTTTCTTTAAGAGATGAGGTCTTGCCGTGTTGCCTAAGCGGGTCTCGAGCTCTGGGACTCCAGCTGTCCTCCTGCCTTGGCCTCCCAAAGTACTGCCGTCACAGGTTTGAGTCATGCCCAGCTGCTTTCGCTACAAAACGAAGGCGTATTGTACTCCCTTTAGTTGAAAAAAATCCAGTCATGAGCCTGGCTCGGTGGCTCAGCCTGTCATCCCGCGCCTTTGGGAGGCCGAGGTGAGCAGATTGCCTGAGCCTGCCGGTTCGAGACCCGCCTGGGCAACTTGGCGAGACCGCATCTCTACAATAAATCAAAAATCAGCCGGGGGTCATAGCACGCGCCTGTAATTCCAGCTACTCGGAAGGCTGAGGTGGAAGGATCGCAGGAGCCCGGCAGGTCGAGGCTGCGGGGGCCGGGAGCGGCCACTGCACTCCAGTCTGGGCGACAGAGTGAGACTCCAACTCAAAAAGAAAAAAGAAAAAAAAGAAAAATCCAGTCATGGGCCGAAATGCTGACGTCAGGTGCTCGGTCCATGTTTCGGATGACTTGGGGGTTGTGTGCAAACTTTCTCTCTCTGCCAGTTAACACTGTCCCGTTCCTCCAGCTCCACTCACTTGGGCGGTAGCCTCAGAGATTCGGAGCACAACTGAGAATGCAGAGGAGCAATCAAAGACGGAGGAGCAGCCCAAACGGCAACCCAGAGACTGGTTTTTAGGCAGCAGTCACGGATGGCTAGAAACATGAAGAATGGCTCCAACCGACAGGCGGAGACAATGGTTTGGAGAGAGAGAAGACAGAAAAGTTGTGAAAAGCGAGACAACTTCATACTAAGCGGGCTTGAGGTAATTTGGCCTCAGAGCAGCACGTCTCCACGTCGAGTGAGTCGCACACACTGCCGTGCTCGACACTGACCAGAGACGACCGAGTCAGGAGGACAGTCAAGACGCAGACTCTGGCGAGGGAGCGAGGTGCCGCGTGTTTCTGAAGACGCTCTGTGGAAAACAGTTGCAGAAAAGCTAGCGGAAAGTAATGGGAAAATCGTAAACATGATCTGGAAAGCACATCTTGCCACCAAGAAACCAAGGCCCAGAGGAGGAAAGGGAAGCCCCTGGCTGGGCTCGCGAGGGGCACAGTCTCGCGCCTGGGACTCTTCCTGGTGGCCCGAGTGGCCTGCACAGCCCTGAGAGTTCTGTCTACGAAGGGAAACCAGCGAGAAGCCTGGGCTTCCCTGGGCGCTGTCAGGAAGGCTGTGACGTGGGCTGGCTGCCAGGAGGGGCCTCCCCGGGCCCGTGTGCAACTAACCGGCTGGCAAGCCCAGGCGTGTCCCTTCCGGACCCCAGCCCGCCACGGGAAGGCTCATCCTCACAGAGGAATGCGGGGACAGCGATTCAGGAGGGCGTTTGTTCAGCTGCTTGCCATGTGTGCAGAGTTTGCTGTCAAAGGCTCTCCTGGTGCTCACGAAAGGACAGTGGTGGCTGTGAGAATGCTGGCAGTTTGATGGCCAGCCCGTTGCACACCTGAGACCCACAGCGCTTACCACCACAGTGGCTGTAGGATGCCAGTCCGAAGGGAACAGGGTTTTTAACAGCTTGACAGAAAACCAGCCTTGGGCGAGATTCCAGGGTGACACGAAGACGACTGACCACCTCAATTGCCGCCTCCGCTACATCTCTCACTCGAACAAGTGGGAAACCTTGGGTGTCCACAGATATGCTAATTCATTTTTCTTTTTTTTGAGTTGGAGTCTCACTCGGTTGCCCAGGCTGGAGTGCAGTGGCACACTCACGGCCACCCCTGCGTCGTCCTGCTGGGCTCCGGCGATCCTTCCGCCTCAGCCTTCCAAGTAGCTGGAACGACAGGTGCGTGCTACCACACCGACTAATTTTTGATTGATTGGAGAGACAAGGTCTCGTCAAGTTGCTCAGGCGGGTCTCAAACCCACAGACTCAGGCAATCCACTCGCTTCGGCCTCCCAAAGTGCTGGGATGACAGGCTGAGCCACCGAGCCCGGCCAATTCATTTTGACTTTAATAATTTCCCAAAGATTATGTCTGGCTAATTCAGTGACTTTAAAAACTAAGATCTAATTCACAAAATTCAATCCTTGAAATAATTCAGTGGCTTTTGGTATATTCCCAAGGTGGTACAACCATCACCACTTTCTAATTCTAGACCATTTCACCGCTCCATAAAGAAATGATGTCCCCTTCAGCTGTTGTCCCCAGACCTCCCAACACGTATTCCCCAGCCCAGCCGTAAGCAGCCACAAAGTGACTTTCTGTCTCTACTGTTTTCTCTATTTCAGGCATTCCATACAAGTGGCATCAGACAATATGCGGTCTTCTGAGTGCCACATTTTGCTTATCCAGATCAGCTGATGGACCCCTGAGTGTTTTTCACTTTTTGGCTATTGGAAGTAATAATGCCGTGACATTTGTGTACAAGTTTTTGCATGTACATGTTTTCCTTTCTCTTGGTTATACACTAGGAGTAGAATTGTTGACTCATAGGATGACTCTGTATCAGCATTTGAGGCGATGCCAAGCTGTTTCCCACAGTGGCTGCACGATTTTTATATTTCCATCCATAGTGTGTGAGAGTTTTGTTTTCTCCACATCCCTATCAACACTTATTTTTTTTTCCTTTTTAAAAAATGGCTGCCAACCCTCGTGGCTGGGAGGCAGAATCTCATTGTGGCTTTAATCTGCTTTTCCTTCAGGTGCTTACTGGCCATTTGTACACCTGTGGAGAAATATCTATTCAGGCCTTTTACCTGTTTGTAAATTGGGTGGCTTTTTACTATTGAATTGTGATTTTTTTTTGAGTCAGGACCTGTACTAGTTCTTTATATTCCAGATGCAAGTCACTGATCAGACATATGATGTTCACAAATGTTTTCCCAACCTGTAGGTTATCTTTCTACTTCCTTAATGGCATCACTTGAAATACAAAGTTTTAAATTTATGAAGTTCAATTTATTTTTATTCCTTTGTCTTGGTTGTGCTTTTGGTGTCACAGCTAAGAAACAATGGCCTAATCCGAGGTCACAGAGATTTACATCTATGTTTGAGCCTAAGAGTTTTATATTTCTGGCTCTTAAAATTAGGTCTTTGCTGGGCTCGGTGGCTCAGCCTGTAATCCCGCGCCTTTGGGAGGCTGAGGTGAGTGGATTGCCTGAGCCCGCGGGTTTGAGACCCGCCTGGGCAGTGAGACCTCATCTCTACAATAAATCAAAAAATCAGCCAGGCGTGGGATCGCCGGAGCCCAGCAGGTCGAGGCTGCGGTGGCCGGGAGCGGCCACTGCACTCCAGTCTGGGCGACAGAGTGAGACTCCAACTCAAAAAAAAAGTTGAAAGTCTATACAAGAGGCAGAAAGACTCTTCCACACCCCTGCTTTTTTCTCCCCAGCCCCAAGACAGCACCTATCTGAAAAAAAAAAATGGGAAGAAATGGGATCGCCGGAGCCCAGCAGGTTGGTCTTTGCTTCATGCTCATTTTAATCATGTTTCTTTCTTTCTGTTTTTTTTTTTTTTTGAGTCAGCGTCTCATTTTGTTTCCCAGGAAACACGATTTGCAGTAGCATGATTTCAGCCACCACAGCCTCAGCCTCCTGGGCCCAGACAGTCCTCCTGCCTCGGCCTTCCAAGAAGCCAGGACAGGATTACAGGAATGCGCCACCATGCCTGCCTGATTTTTTTAATTTACTGTAGGGACAAGGTCTTGCCATGTTGCCCAGGCAATCCTCTTGCCTTGGCTTCTCAAAGTGCTAGAGTTGGCCGGGTGTGGTGGCTCAAGCCTGTAATACCAGCACTTTGGGAGGTCGAGGCAAGAGGATTGCCTGAGCTCAGGGGTTTGAGATCAGCCTGGGCCACTTGTTGAGACCTCCTCTCTACAATTAAAGAAAAAAAAGGCCAGGTGCAGCAGGTAGCATGTGCCTGTAGTTTCAGCTACTTAGATGGCTGAGGGGGGAGAATCACCGGCCGGCGCCCAGCAGATCAAGGCTGCGGTGGCCGTGTGCATGCCACTGCACTCCAGCTTGGGCAACAAAGTGAGCCTCCGACTCAAAAAAAAAAAAAAAAAAAGAAAGTGCTGAGTTACAGGTGTGAACCACCATGCCTGGTCTTTAATGACATTTTTCTATTTTGAAAGATACCCTGGTCCAGAGAGAGATGTCATCAGTGATTTCACAATGTGGAACAAAATGGTGGCAAAACTCACCCTAGAGTGCTTAGTAACTGATGCTGGGACAACTGGATATCCATACATTAAAAAAAAATGAACCTCCATGCTTACCGCGTACCATATGCAAAAGTTTACTCAAGGATCGTAGATAGAAATGTAAAGACTAAAGCTATAAAGCTTCTGAGAGAAAACACAAGAAGAAATCTTTGTTAATCTGGGTTGCCAAAGATTTCTCAGGTTAAAAAAAAAGCAGCGACCATAAGAGAAAAACAAACTGGCTAATTGATAAACTGGCTTTGTTGTAATTAGAAACTACTGCTCTTAAAAGCCATTGCAAAGAAAAAGGCCAGCCTCAGACTGAGTGAAAATACTGCCAAAAACTTGTATCCAGAATATGTAAAGGAGGCCTAAAACTCAGCAGTGAAGATAAATAACCCAATTTCAAATAGCGGGCAAAGGATTGAAAGACACTTAACCGAAAAGACACGGATGGCAAAAAATACACCACCAGGCCTTAGAGAAATGCAAATGAAAACCACGGTGTGACACCACGGTGACATCAAAAAGACGAGCGTACGTTGAAGGCGGGAACCGGGCAAGCGCGGCAGTTTCTTATGATGTTCAACACACGCGTCCGACGCGACCCCGCAGCCCCGCGCCTACCCGCTCACCCAAGAGGAAACACGTCCATATTTATGAGACGGCGTCCAAGTGTTCACGGACGCGAGCCCCGAGCTGGGGACAGTCAGGGGCCCTTCCCGAACGCACACCCAGCCCCCCGACCTCCTGCCAGGCACCGAGCGGCGGTGCGGGGAGGGGCGCGCGCGCGGGCGCGGGCAGGCCGGGACCCACAGGCTGCTCCCCCGGCCTCGCCCACCGTGTATCCGGAGCGGATCCCGCCACGGGCCGTGGGGGGCGAAGCGGCCGACGGCAGGGAGGGCAGGGGACCCAGGCGCGGCGCCGGCGGGCGTCTCCGTGAGCTCCGGGGAGGGCCCGCGGGGCTTGCTGGACGCGCAGAGGGCGACGCGCTCCGGCTCTGGGGCAAGGGCGGAGAAGGCGCTGCTTGCGGGCGGGCGGGCGGGCGCGCGGCGTGGTCGGCGGGGGGCCTCCGGGGAGCCCTGCGGAAGCGGCAGAGGACCGGGCGGGAGGCGGCGCCGGGCGAGGGCAGCCGGGGCTGGGCCGGGGGCCGCGGCGCGAGCCCGCGCTCCGCGCCGGCCT
>NW_007245794.1:147763-153332 GCF_000164805.1 Carlito syrichta | reverse complement strand
CCCGCGGGCGCCCGCGCGAAGAGCCGGCGGGCCGCGCGCCCCGGCCGCCGCCGGCCCCTCCTCCCGGGCCCGGGAGCCACCTGGCGGACGGCGAGGGAGCGGCCCCTCTCGGCCTCGGGCCGGCCGGCCGCGCCCTCCGCCCAGGCCCCGCGGCCGCCAGCGCCGCCCCGAGGGCCGGATAGGAAGCGGGCGAGAAGGGGCGTTCTCGCCAAAGGCCGCAGGCGCGCGCAGCGAGAGCCGGCGCGACGCGGGCCCCACTTCGGCGAGACCCTCGTGGGCGCGGCTGCGGGCCCGGCGGAGCGGGCGGCGAGGCGAGGGGAGCGGCGCGAGGCCGTCGGGCTGTCTAGAGCCGAGCCGGGGCGAGGGTCGGCCCCCCGGGGCGCTCGGGGCGGAGAACGGCCTTGCGAACCTCACGGCCACTTCCCGCAACCCGCCACACGGTGGCGGTACCAGGAGCCCGGCTCGGGGACGTCCCTGACTACGCAACCGCTGGAAGGGCAGCACACGCGGGGCAACGTGAGGCGCCATCAGCCCGGCAGCGCTGGGTAAACGGAGGCGGGAAGTCTCAGGATGGGCTTCTACACACGTGAGAGACTTGGCGGTAACGGAGAAAAGCTGCAAAAGCTGGTGAGCCAGCTGCGAAGCCCTTGCTGCGAGCTCCCAGGCAGCAAAAAGCAGCTAGCCATTCCCTGCTCGTGCAGTCAAAAGGCACACAGTACCGCCCTCCATCAGCCGGCTTCACAAACCTCTGGAAGTGTCCTTTTGCAGGCCACCTCCCAAGACAACTCCCCGGTTCCCGCTGGATCTCTCTCACAAGACACCGCTCCGTAGGCGGCACTCTCTGCTGTTTGGCCCGCTGTGCCCTCGAGTGCACCTTGCCCAGCCATCTCCCTTGCTTGATCCACAGCTGTCTTGGTGAATACGCCCCGCCCCGCGACTCCGGCCATGCCGGGTCTGCCGCGCCCCCAGCAGTCCACTCGCTGACACGCCGGCCAGGGCTACAAGGCTGGGCAAAGGGTGCTTTGCTTCTCAATCTTTTGACTACATACACGGGAAGACTGTTTCCAAGCCAAACTGTGTAGACTTGTAACCAGTTTTTCTAGACTCTATGTGTTTGAATTAAACATTTCCACGAAGTGATACAAACAGAACTGAATGAAGTCGCTGTGTTGCCGAATCACCTCCTGTAAACCGTGTCATCCTAACTTTCCTGGACCTGGTCCTGAGGATCAGAGACGTGCAAACACAAGCCCGGCTACGCACGTCTGCGCCCCAGTCACAGCAGCGGGTTGGTTCAGGAGGCATCAGGACTCCCTTGGCTGACCCTGTGTGGGGAGGAGGCGGGTGCGAAAGTCAGAGCTCGGATGCCAGCAGTGGATGAACGTGGGTGTCCAGGAAGGGCTCCTCAGGGGACCGGCACCGTGGAACCGTCCACGAAAATAACTGGGAACAGCTGCGTAGCTCTGCTGAAAGTACTGCTTGTCTGAAGGGAGTTAAAAAAGTGTCCTGAGTGCTGCTTAGAAAAACAAACAACCAGAAAAGCCTTTCTTCCAAGCCCACGTAGGTCATAAACCTGGGAAAACTGGAATATTATCTCAGCTCCTTGCTGCAAAAGCAAACAGACCTCCCCAGAAGGGACAGTAGACCCGGCCCAACCTGGGTGTGACTCTAGCTGGTCTTTCTGGTCCTGATGTCCCAGAAGCCCCTCAGGAGCTGTGCCAGACAGTGTCCACGTGCCCCAGCCCCGGTGAAGGGGCCCACCCTTGGCACTGACCTCGTCTTCAGATCTTTGCAGAACAGACCCAGCTGGGAGCCTTGGCCTGCCTGGCCTCCACCCTCCCTTCACCCAACTGTTCTTGTTTGTGCAGACTGAAGGATCGGGAAACTCGGTGTCAAGAGACCCACTTTATTGGAAATATATTCTAGCAGCACTTATGAAAGATGACTTGGGGAATTTTAATAAATCAACAGCAATGCACGCATGAATAACTGTATCTCCAGAAAGAGAACCAGAGCAGGGGACAGCGAATGACAGGCTGCAGCCAGAGTCCACACCCCTCTTTTATACGGAACCTTGAGCTAAAATGGTTGAAAAATTTCAAAGACTTCGTGACACTTGAGAAGTATACAAAACGCAAACTTTACTGTCCAGAATCAAGTCTGACCGATACACAGCCACACTCCTGCACCGAAGTATATGCAGTCTATGGCGGCTTTTGTGCTGTGAAGCTTAGCGGCTGTGCAGAGATACGTGGCTGCAAAGTTTAAAAGAGTTGCTCTTTGGCCCTTTGCAGAAGTCACAGACCCTGACAGACCAGAGGAGGTGGGTTCCACTGGTAGCCTGGGGACTGTGGGATGTTCATGGGACACACACAAACCTAAAGAGGCGGGAGGAAGACTCGGCCTGGGGGGAAATCAGACTGTCTTGTGCATGGAGAAAAGTCTGGCAGGAGCCACGTCGTTATTTTTAATCGTGTTTTCTCTTGGGAAGTGACCCTGGGAAGCAGAAGGAGAACAGATTTACAAACAACTACTGACCGCACAGTGGCGCCAGGATAGCACAGTGATCGTTTAGCCAGGGGCTGTCTTTGGAGGGGGTGGTCTGTCCTGTGTGGCCTTAGCCTCAAGCCTAACGTGGACTTCTGAAATTCTCTTTTCACCCTTCTTGTTTCTAGGACTCACTCCAGGGCCCATGGAGGTGCCATTTCATTGCTTCTGGATAGTTGCAAAACAGTTCTCAAATCTCTAAGGGTGAAATTCCTTCAGTCCCATAAGCATGTTTCTTCTACCTCCTTATAGTTTTTGCTGTTTTTTATTGCTCAATTTAATTCTACTAAGCTAGAAAAATTTCCTTAAAAAAACCCTCAGTTATTTTAGAATTGAATATTTAAATTTCATGTACTTTTCTTGTTTATCATCTTTAATACTCATAGCAGCTTCTTCTCAGGAAACAGGAAATACCGACTGTTCCAAGTGGCTATGTGGACAGGCTGACGGGACACCCTGTCTCCTGACCTTGCTTCAACTGAGTCCTTGTCCACAGTGCAGGGCGAGACCCAATACTGCCTTTTCCCAAGTCATACATCACGTCATACCCCAAAGAAAACCAAGACAAGTCATCTCCCCACTGAATCTCCCCCTCCGGACACATCCTCTGCATTCCCAGCCAACTCCCAGACACTCTGTAGAGGGTGTGCTCACGGGGACCGCTCTCCTTCGGCTAGGGCGATCACAGAAAGAAGCTCCAAGGGACAGGGGCTACCGTGCGAGCGTGGGGGTGAGGCCCAGCTTCTCCCTCCCCCACTCCTTCTCCTCAGAGGGACCCGTGGGGGTGCGGTGGCGGGAGAAATGAGCACTGGCCCTGCCCCTGGCCAGGACAGACAGGCAGGAGCCCGGGGACTCTGCACAGCCCACACTCTCAAAGAGCTCCATCTCAAACATTTTGAAAACAACCCTCAGGATTTTTTTTAGTACATCAAGGAGTTGCTGGTGAGAGAAACTACAGCGATGAAAGTATGGCCACAAACACCTTGTCTAGAAAATGGAACTAAAAGAAAGAACAGAGAGACGTAGGAATCCTAAAAAATAAGTAGAAGTACAAATAGGACTTTTCTATAACTTTCCATTTTAGAATGGAAAGGGGAAAATAATGCAAGGGAAGTCAGTAATATATACAGCCTAGAAATATGTACCATGCAACTACTCTGAAAACAACTTCCTGTTAAGATTTCCAGAGAAAATAAGTATCACTTCAGATGGGAATATAAATCCTAGCAGTAGTCTTGTTTTTAAGATTGTCATTAGAAGATAATCATGTAGGAATTGCATGCTTTAAAAAGTAATTCAAGCTGGGCGCAGAGGCTCACGCCTGTAATCCCAGCACTTTGGGAGGCTGAGGTGAGAGGACTGCTTGAGCCCAGGGGTTAGAGACCACCCTCAACAACTTGGCGAGATCTCGTCTCTATGATAAACAATAATTTTTTTAAAACATTAGCTGGGCATGGTAGCATGCATCTGTGGTTCCAGCTACTTGGAAGGCTGAGGCGGAAGGATCACCTGAACCCAGCAGATCGAGGCTGCAGTGGCCATGAGCATGCCACTCACTGCACTCCATCCTGAGCAACAGAGTGAGACTCCAACTCAAAAAAATAAATAAGTAAAGTAAAATAAAAAGTAATTCAGTCCCTTGTAGACAGCTAATGTGAAAAGGAAAGCCAAGATGGTTCATTTTTAAATGGTCAGAAATGACAATTAAAAAGCTAAATATACACACACACTTGTAGTCATACGTACTAGAAGCTCTTTAGAGATAATTTCACAATATTTTAATATAATTATTAATATGTAATTATAACAGATCATGAAAGTCGTATTTCAGATATACCTTGAAAATTTTATCATTACTAAGGTTTAAGCTCTCTAAGAAATATCGAAGAAATGCCGTCCAAAAATGTGGAAACTGGTTATAATCTAAAAGTGTCAGGGTCTCATTTAAACTTTTTCAAGTCATGATGGACATCTTGAGGCTGGTGGAAGTTTTCAGTCCCCAGGTTCTTCTTCACAAGACAGACCCCCCCACCCCCCGCCACCCCTGGAGCCTTTGCCTTGGCAGGCCAGGCCCCCACGCACTCCGCATGCACCGGCTCCCTCAACCCTCCCAGCAGGCCTGGGAAGCTTTTGGTAGGGTGCTCCTTTAACGAAACTACAGCTCAGGATTACACAACTAGTACACTGACGCAGCAGAGTGAGACCTAAGGCAAACAGAGTCCAAACATGAGCTCACCGTTAAGCTCAAATATAGTTGTGGCTGGCCATGGTGGCTCGCATCTATAAGCCCAGCACGCTGGAGGGCCGAGGCGAGAAGACTGAGCCCAGGAATTCAAAGGCAGCCTGGACAACGTGCTGCGACCTCATCTCTAAAACAAGTCAAAAGAAATTAGGCAGGCATGGTGGCACGTTTCTGTAGTCCCAGCTACTTGAAGGACTGAGGTGGAAAGGTCACCTGAACCCAGCAGGTGGAGGCTGTGGTAGCCATGATAATGCTCACCCCTGACTCAAAAACAGACCCCCCCAAAACAAATATAGTTGTAATGTACAGGTCAGGTTTTATTATAATCAATTTGTAACAACATAATTCAGTGCTGGCCACTAGCTTGGATGTCAGCAGCAAAAGCATTTTTGTTGGGAAACATAATTGCCTCTAAAAAGTTTTGCTCATCTATTCTCAATCTAGTGCCAGACGTGAATAAGGCCAAGTCTCAGCCTTAAAGAAAGAGCCTGATCTAGCAAAGGAAACTTCCCATGCTTTAAGAATTCTTAGTATTCTCTCTAGAAGGAGGTTATTTTTTAAAGTCCTGGTGGTGCCTTGACTCCAGAATCTCTCTGATTCTTCCCATTTTTTTTTTTCAGATAGGTGCTGTCTTGGGGCTGGGGAGAAAAAAGCAGGGGTGTGGAAGAGTCTTTCTGCCTCTTGTATAGACTTTCAACTTTTTTTTTGAGTTGGAGTCTCACTCTGTCGCCCAGACTGGAGTGCAGTGGCCGCTCCCGGCCACCGCAGCCTCGACCTGCC
>NW_007245794.1:146696-147657 GCF_000164805.1 Carlito syrichta | reverse complement strand
ACCTCAGCCTCCCAAAGGCGCGGGATTACAGGCTGAGCCACCGAGCCCAGCTTAGACTTTCAACTTACTATTCTCTAACCTCGTCCTTATTTTCAGAGGTACTCGACACCTCTCATTTATGAGCAGACTGGAATTCTACAGAACACATCAGACTTCTTCAAGGCTTTCTCTGGTCTTGATCAAATACCACACTTTCATTTGCTTCCTGGCTTCCAATATTTTATTGCTGCCTTATCACCTATTCTTCTTTATTTTAACTTTTTATTCTTTGAGTCTGGGGTCTTGCTAGGTTGCCCAGAATGTCTCAAACTCCTGGGCTCAAGTGATCCTCCCACCTCAGCCTCCCGGGTATCCACCTATTCTTAATCTATACATTTATATATTCTAAAGCCTCTTCACTGCCAGTTTGGAAAGGTTTTGGCAGGGTATCTGATAAATGCTGCATGTTTTAATCTGTCATCTTTTGAGGACTTTCATGTGTAACAATATGTAAAATTTTTCTTCATACTTGATGAATAGTTTGGGTATAGGATTTAAGGTTGAAATAATGTTTAAATTACATTTTATAAATAAAACCAATGATGTATATCGAAACTTGTACTTTAGAGCCCTATGTTAAATGTTTTCAGTTTTTTGAAAATGGGAGAAAACAGACAAACCATGAAGTTAACCATCCTTAGGAAAAGAGAGGCCAGGCACGGTGACTCACGCCTATAATCTCAGCACTTTCGGAGGCCAAGGATTACCTGAGCCCATGCGCTCGAGACCAGCTTGGGCAACTTGGTGAGACCTCATCTCTAC
Source organism: Carlito syrichta (assembly GCF_000164805.1). Classification (NCBI taxonomy): domain Eukaryota; kingdom Metazoa; phylum Chordata; class Mammalia; order Primates; family Tarsiidae; genus Carlito; species Carlito syrichta. Next base: position 146,856 of record NW_007245794.1, on the reverse strand, counting down.
CATAAATCAAAGAATTACCTGGGTGTGGTGGCCCGTGCCTGTAGTTCCAGCTACTTGGAAGGCTGAAGTGGAAAGATGACCTGAGCCCAGCAGGTTGAGGCTGTGGTGGCCATGAGTGTGCTACTGCACGCCAGCCTGGGCAACAGAGTGAGTGAGAGAG
>NW_007245794.1:134133-146676 GCF_000164805.1 Carlito syrichta | reverse complement strand
AGGAAGGAAGGAAGGAAGGAAGGAAGGAAGGAAGGAAGGAAGGAAGGAAGGAAACCCACACACATGACTTAGAAAACTCCCACATCCAGGACAAAGAATAGGGCATGAATAGCTTACATAAACGCAATTTTAAATGCCTGAAATTTTGTATTACATCAAGAGCTGATGGTTAAGGGCAAATATTAATAAAATAAAATGAATTCTGGGCAAGAGAATGAAAACTTGATGGGGGATAAAAAGCCACAATGAAGTAGTCCAAAGGACAATAATGATTTATTCTATTTGCACATAGTTCTAGTTTTGAAAGATCTTGTAAATATTGAGTCACAGAACACCTTTATGAGGCAGGGATGTAAAATTATTACTTTTTTTTTTTGAGTTGGAGTCTCACTCTATCACCCAGGCTGGAGGGCAGTGGCATGCTCCCGGTCACCGCAGCCTCGACCTGCTGGGCTCCTGCAATCCCTCTGCCTCAGTCTTCCAAGTAGCTGGAACTACTGGTGTGCGCTACCACGCCCGGCTAATTTTGTATTTATTGTGGAGACGAGGTCTCGCCGAGTTGCCCAGGTGGGTCTCGAAACCACAGGCTCAGGCGATCCTCTCTCCTCGGCCTCCCAAAGTGCTGGCATGACAGGCTGTCACTGAGCGTGGCCCCCATTTTTAACAATGAGAAAGACAAGGCTCAGAGACATGCTGAGCTGCACCAACGTCCCAGAGCCAGAAGCAGAAGCAGTGGCCCAGCCAGGCCTCCGGCTCAGGATGCCTTTCTCAAGTACATTCTCGGCTGATGGTGAGCCAGTGGAAGAGCTGATTGAGTGCGGAGGGAGGTCGAGGTGGATTTACCCGGAAACTAGTAAAGCTGAAGCTTAAGGTACCTTCCTTACAGGGGCTTCTTCGAAGGCCCTTACCTCTTTTTTTCTTAAATAAGCTTTATTTTTTAAGACAGTTTTAAATTGACAGAGAAACTGCCATGGCAGTACAGAGTCCCCACTTATGCCACCGCCAGTGTCCTTACCATTCCCCCCCATTGTTAACGTTTCTCCTGCTAACATCTGTCTGACACTAGTGTGGTACATTTGTTACAATTAATGAGCCAATATTGCTGCACCTTTATTATACAAAGTCTGTATTTGATTCAGATTTACTTCGTTTTTACTTAATGTCCTTTTTCTCTTCCAGGATTCCCATCCAGGCTACCATACTGCATTCGAGATTGGTGAGAAAGGCTGCAAAGTGTACTTGCATTCTTGATCTCTACATTTTCCCCTTTATGTACTGCCAGCAGGTTAAGTATTATGCCTCGTTATTTTAATAAGTGGCTCTCCATTTTTATTTGGGTCCTAGAATAACACTCGCCTTATAGTCTGACCACAGACCACATAAGCCAGCTCCACCAAGCACTAATCACTATTCGCCTGCATTGTTGGCCCAGGCAAGAGGAAGGAACCAGCTTATTATGGGCTTGACTCAAAACTCAAAACAGATAACGGGAGAGTACAAACACTGCTCTTTCATTTATTCATTTCTCTATAAATCAATGAATCGGCAAAACTGATTTTAAACTATTCATATTTCAACGCAGACTAGCTCTTGAATTAAGGAAAATGAGGGCAAAAGGAAAGAAAAGCCTTTGCTGTCCTAAAATGGCCTTGTTCTCTTATCGTGACAAATCCCACTCAACTTCTCCAAGGATCTGGCTCACTTCAGCAGAGCACTACCAGCACCTTACACAGTGCAAGGCCCCTTGGGCTGGCCCTCACGCTGCCTAGATTAAGAAACCTCCATTCCAAGGGCCAGCACTTGAGGGTCTGAACTACTTCCTCCAGCCTTCTTCCTACGAGCTACAGGAACCACTGAAGTCTTCTTTGGTTTAAGCCAATATAAGTTGGTTTTCTGTCCCATCCTCTGTCACTTTATTGAAAGAGCCCTAATAAAAGACAGGCAAAATGTTAAATGCTGGGTATACACAGAAGAAGAAAAAAACTGGGCATCAGGGAAGTGCAATCTGGAACCACAACGTAGACCACGACACGGACACCAAAATGGCTAAAAGTGACGGGCAACATCAATGGGCAACTGGAGCCCTCAGATACCACTGCTGAGAGCAGAAACTGGTACAGGGACTTTTTTTTTGAGTTGGAGTCTCACTCTTTGCCCAGGCTGGATGGAGTGCAGTGGCACGCTCACGGCCAACCCAGCGTCAACCTGCTGGGCTCTGGCGATCCTTCCACCTCAGCCTTCTAAGTAGCTGGAACTACAGATGCGCACTACCATGCCCAGCTATTTTTTATTTTTATTGTAGACACGAGGTATCGCCAAGCTGCCCAAGTTTTCCAGACTGGTCTCAAACCCACGGGCCAGGCAATCCACTCACCTCGGCCTCCGAAAGTGCTGGGATTACAGGCTGAGCCACCAAGATTTTGAAAACTGGCCACATGTACTAAAGCTGAACATACATATGCCTCATGATTCAGCAATTCCACCCAACATAAATCTGAATGTATGTTCATATACTCATAGTGCTAACTGTTTATAATGACCAGACTGGGAAATGGCTAGATACCCAGGAACAGTATGATGAATACTTTGTGGTATATCCACACAATGGAATACTATACAGCAATGAGAAAAATCCAAAATTACACACAATATGGATGAACCTCCCAAAACACAATGTGGAGTAATGGAAGGCTGACACAGAATCCTACATATGGCCCAATTCCATCCATGTTGAGCTCTAAAACAGGCTAGTGGATCCTTGATGCTAGGTGTCAGCAGAGTACTTGCCCTTGGTAGAGAAGTGAGTGGATGACAGTGAAGGGACTTCTGATTCTGGGGGCTGCTTGTGTTCTCTTTCCTGTTCTAAGTGGCAGTTATACCCATTCATTTTGTGAAAAATTATCAGATTGTTTATTTATTATGTGTGCCCTTTTCTGTATGTCTGTGTTTCAGCAAAAAGTTTAAGAATAAAAGCATCCCTTGCAGGGCTGCTTCAACATCCGCAAGACTATAAATGTAATTCAATAGATCAACAGATGCAAAAACAAGAGCCACCTGATTATATCATTAGACACAGAAAAAGGTTTTGATAAAATCCAGCATCCCTTCTTGATAAAAACCCTTCAATACCTAGGCAAAGAAGGAACATACTGCAAAATAGTAAGAGCCTTCTATGATAAACCCACAGCCAACATATTGCTAAACAGACAGAAATTGGAAGCATTTCCCCTGAAAACCGGAACAAGACAAGGCTGCCCACTCTCACCCCTCCTGTTCAACATGGTGTTGGAAGTCCTAGCCAGCGCAATCAGACGAGAGAAGGAAATCAGGGATATCCAAACAGGAAAAGAGGGAGTTAAGTTATCCCTTGTTGCTGATGGTATGATCCTATACCTTGGAAACCCACGATAATCTGTCGAGAATCTTGCACTGATAAAGGACTTTGGCAAAGTCTTGGGCTATAAAATCAATGCACGAAAGACAATTGCATTTTTAAACACCAACAACAAACAGCCAGAGAGCCAAATAAAAACCACAATCCCATTTACAATAGCCACACACACACAAAAATGAAATACTTTGGCATCTTCCTAACCAGAGAAATGAAGGACCTTTACAACAAAATCTATAAAACAATGCTCAAAGAAATCAAAGACGACACAAATGGAAAAATATCCTATGCTCATGGATTGGAAGAATCAACATTGTTAAGATGTCCATCCTACCCAAGGCAACCTACAGATTCAATACAATACCCATTATGTTACCATCATCCTTTTTCTCAGATGTAGAAATGACAATACAGAAATTCATATGGAAACATAAATGACCACAAATAGCCAAAATAATCCTCAGCAAAAGAAACAAAGCAGAAGGTAACATACTTCAGGATTCTAAACTTTATTATAAGGCTACAATAATCAAAACTGCCCAGTACTGGTACATAAATAGGCATAGAGATCAATAGGACAAGATAGAGATTCCAGAAATAAAACCTCAATTTCTCAACCAACTCATCTTCGACAAAGCCTCCACCAACAATCAGTGGGGAATAGAGAACCTATTCAGTAAGTGGTGCTGGGAAAACTGGCTGACCACATGCAGAATAATGAAACAGGACCTTACCTATCACCATACACAAAAATCAACTCTAAATGATCAAAGACCTAAACGTAAAACCTCAAACTACAAGAATCTTAGAAAACACAGGCTGGGCACAGTGGTTCACACCTATAATCCCAGCACTTTGGAAGGCCAAGGTGAGAGGATTGCCAGACCAGCCTGGGCAACTTGGCGAGACCTCATCTCTACAGTAAATCAAAAAATTAGCCGGGCGTGACAGTGCATTCCTGTAGTTCCAGCTACTCGGAAGGCTGAGGTGGAAGGATCAACTGAGCTCAGCAGGTCAAGACTGCGGTGGCCATGCGCGTGCCAGGGCACTCCAGCCTGGATGACAGAGTGAGATTCCAACTCAAATTTTAAAAAAAATTGAAAAAAAAAACCTACAGGAGACACCCTTACAAAAATTGGAAGAGGCAACCAATTCCTGACTGGAACCCAAATAGCCCATGCCATAAGAGATAAAATTGACAAGTGGGACCTCATCAAACTGAAAAGCTTTTGCAAAGCAAAAGAAACCATTAAGAGAGTGGAAGACAGCCCATAAAATGGGAAATATTTGCCAACTGTATATCTGACAAAGGCGTAAGATCCAGGATCTACAAGGAGCTAAAAAATGCCAGAAGGAGAAAAAAAAACAGCTCTATTAAAAATGGGCAAAAGATATGAATAGACACTTCTCAAAAGAAGATATACAAGCAGCCAATAGATACATGAAAAAATGCTCAACCTCACGAGTCATCAGAGAAATGCAAATCAAAACCAGATGGAGATACCTACCACCTAACTCCAGTCAGAATGGTCACCATCAATAACTCAAGAAACAGCAGATGCTAGAGAGGATGTGGAGGAAAGGGAACACTTCTACACTGTTGGTGGCAGGGTAAACTAGTACAAACAATGTGGAAAACAGTGTGGCGATTTCTGAAAGATCTAAATATTGACCTTCCATATGACCCAGCAATCCCTCTTCTGGGAGTATACCCAGAGGAACTCAAATCATTCTACAAAAAAGATACCTGCACACACATGTTTATTGCAGCACTATTCACAATAGCAAAAACACGGAACCAACCGTGCTGCCCATTGAAAATGGACTGGATAAAAAAAAAAAAAAAAACAAAACAGTGGTACATATACACAAAGGAATCCTATGCAGCCATTAAAAAGGACAAAATTATGGACTTCACGGCAACTTGGATGGATTTGGAGTCTATCATACTCTGATCTATCACAGAAATAAAAAACTGAGTACCACATGTTCTCACTCATAAGTGGTCCCTGAGCATTTATCACAATACTACATGAAAGAGACTGGCAGTAGTGGATCACTGCCAGGAGAGAAGGGGCACATAACATTAATAAGGGTACCTGATCCCAAACTAGGCAAAGTGAGGGCTAATGGGAGGCCCAAACTTCACCTGTACAATGACCACTTATGTATCCAACCCTGAATTGTACCCATCTTAAAAAAAAAAAAAGCCGGGCACGGTGGCTCAGCCTGTAATCCTGCGCCTTTGGGAGGCTGAGGTGAGTGGATTGCCTGAGCCCGCGGGTTCGAGACCCGCCTGGGCAGCGAGACCTCTTCTCTACAGTAAATCAAAAAATCAGCCGGGCGTGGTAGCGCATGCCTGTAATTCCGGCTACTCGGAAGGCTGAGGTGGAAGGATCACTGGAGCCCGGCAGGTCGAGGCTGCGGTGGCTGGGAGCAGCCACTGCACTCCAGTCTGGGCGACAGAGTGAGACTCCAACTCAAAAAAAAAAAAAAAAAAAAAAAAAATCCCTGACCTTATGAAACATAAAATTTGGTGGAAAAGACAGATAATAAATAAGTAAATAAATTAAGTTTATAATTTTAAAACTGTGATAAGTGCCAAGATGGCTCCTTTTTGCTGTTACTGTTCTAGGTTAGAGAATGCTTTTTCTTTTTCTCATCTGGAAACTTTGTGGCCGCCTTGGTGACTTTACTTCCTATCTCCGGATCTTTTTTGGCTCTGTAATATCTATCCTAAAGAATAGTGACCATAAATGCATGAAATAGTGTACAGATTCTCTAGGATTTGGTACAATGGACGTGCAATCTATGTTATTTCCTGTGATACTCCTGGATTAAGACTAGCCATCTGCAAGTCTTTAATGCTGAAGCCTCTGGAATGCTATTCTGGGGAGCAGTCAATATGTCTTTTCTTGGGTCAGGATTGACAGACAAGGGTATATCTTTCAATAAGTATGTTTTGAATTTTTTTTCTGGAAGGTCTTATCTTATGCACAGTAATTTTCTTATTATTTTTCAGCATGCTCTGAATACTGTTTTAGTGCATTCTCATTTCTTAGATATTTCAATGTGTGGAAAGGCATCAAGTTATCTGAAAATATGGAGATTTTAATGTTGACTCCCTCCAGGTTCATTTATTTAAAACTTCAATTGCTTAATATTTCTCTATCCTGGTTGAACAAATGATTTTGTTCAACCAGAATGAGTTGCATCACGTTTGAAATAAATGTGCCAAAAGCTGCATCACAGAAATGTGTTAAATAAAATTATTAGTTGTACACATTTATTTAATGTTTGTGAGCTTTCTATTTATCTTTCGAAATCTCCTTCTATTAATAACGCAGCTAACTTGTAAGTTTAAATAACAGTTGAAGAAACATATTAATTTCCAGAAGCCAAGGTTGACCAAGGAAATGGAAAAGGATTGTATGGTTCTTAGATTTATTTGGAAACAGACATTATGTTTAAGGGCTGGATAGGGACACGGGCCCCTGAGGCTTGCATAACTGTCTAACTTTGATTATGCAGCCCTAGCCCACAGGAGGAAATTGGAAACAGAAAGTGTGGGCCAAGACAGTCGAGTTGTCAACTTTTTTCTTAAAGACAAAACAGCCAAAGGACAGATTCCAATTTCCTAAAAGTCATACTTCAGACTCAGACAAATATGAACTCTATGCTGTTTTTAAAATCAAATCTCTCTAAGCATAGCATTTATTTACACATTTGTAATAGAAAGTGGATTCTTGATTTACAAGTGCCATAAGCACAGACTACTAACCCGATGTGTTTTACAGTGTCTTATTATAAAGCAAGAAAATGCACAGAGAAGAAACTAAAGTTAGAGTTTAAAAAAAATCTTAGAAAGAGTAGTTAACACTTTATTATGTTAACAGAACTAAAGGAGCTGAAAGTCCTTTGTTGAAATGTGCTCTACCACTGACAGTTCATTAGGGAACTTGGTCAACCAGTGGCTGCAGGTGCCTTCCAGAAGCATCTGCAAATATCTTTGGGTCTTTTATACAACCTTTGTCTATGAATGTGATAATGATACTCATAAAGTGTTCTTAAAAAAAAAAAAAAGGTCTGGCTTATATTGACATGTTGTGGACCCGTGAAATCATTTAACTAATAGCCAACCTTCACATTCTCAGAGAGAAGAAATAATCAGGTCTTTTTGTGGAGATTGGCGGGGAAGGGGAAGACTGGGGATGAGGCCATGAAGTGTTTGTGTTTATCAGATGAATATAGTATTTTAAACATAATAAAAGCATCATAATTAAAGATTGAATAAAACCTGTCAAAAAGCCAGGAAATGTGAAAATATAGCTATCCTCAATAAATTATGACTAGACTTTCTAACAGAAAGCGATTTAAAAAGGCATTCAGCAACAATATGAACTATCACAAAAAACTCAAAATAAAATAATTCTTTTTTTTTTTGGAGTCAGGGTCTCACTCTGTTGCCCAGGCTGGAGTGCAATGGCATGATCCTGGCTCACCACAGCCGTGCCCTTCTGGGCTCAGGCAATCCTTCTGCCTCACTCCCCTGAGAAGCCGAAAGTACAGACATGTGCCACCATGTCCGGCTAATTTTTTTGATTTTTTTTTTTTGTAGAGATGAGGTCTATGTTACTCAGGCTGGTTTTGAACTCCTGGGTTTGAGCAATCTATCCACCTCAGCTTCCCAACGTGCTGGGATTATAGCTGTGAGCCACGGGGCCCGGCCTCAGAATAAAATAGTTCTAAATAAATAATAAATGTGTAGGATGCTTAGTTTGGAATCTTCCTTAAAAGCACATGGAATCACTTCACACCAATTAGAACAGCTATAATAAAATAGACAGACAATAACAAGTGCTGGTGAGGATGTGGAGAAAGAGGAAACTCATACACTGCTGGTACAGCCAGCATGCAAGAGAATGTCAATGCAATTTCTTTTTTGAGTTGGAGTCTCACTCCGTCGCCCAGACTGGAGTGCAGTGGCCGCTCCCGGCCACCACAGCCTCGACCTGCTGGGCTCCGGCGATCCTTCCGCCTCAGCCTTCCGAGTAGCCGGAATTACAGGCAGGTACTACCATGCCTGGCTGATTTTTTTGATTAATTGTAGAGATGAGGTCACACCAAGTTGCCCAGGCGGGTCTCGAACCCGCGGGCTCAGGCCATCCACTCACCTCAGCCTCCCAAAGTGCTGGGGTTACAGGCTGAGCCACCGAGCCCGGCTGTCAATGCAATTTCAAAAATGTGAAATGGTAAAGTCATTTTGTAAAACCGTTGCCTTTTTTTTCTCTTTTTAAAATGTCTTTCATAAGTCCTGAAATGATATATTGACATATTCAGTAGAGTTATAACTGTGCCTTTAAGTCTCTTAGTAATGCAGGTATGTGTGGGGTTATGGATAAACAGCTCACCCATGGGCGTCTCAGACTAGGGAATGACTGTCTCTTGCAAAGTGGCGCCCTTATCGCTCATCTTCCTACATCCCTAATCTTGGGCCAAATGTTAGAACTTGTGAAAGCATGACTGGCGAGACACAGCCCCCTCTCCCAGCGCTACCCACTTCTTATCTCAATCTAACCTGGCTGTGCTCTTAACAGAGAATCCTGACATTCAGATCTTTCTGGACGGGTTCAAACAACTGAACTCTCGCTCAAGGTCGTGTTGTCTTCTCCTCAAAAAAATGTTCCCTGAGCCTACATCCTGAAGTCACAAAAGGGAGGGAGCTTTTTCAACCCTTAGCTGCTGTCTCTGTCTCTCTCTCTCTCTCTGTTGATTTTTATTTTTATACTTAAGTGAAATTCATATAACATAAAATTAACCATTTTAAAGTGATCCATTTGGTAACATTTAGTACATTCTCAGTGTTGTGCAACTTTATCTACTTCCAAAACATTTTTATCACTTCAAAATAAAAGTGTTACTCAGTAAGCAGTTAATCACAGTTCCCACCTTCTCTGACCCCTGGCAACCACCACCCACCAATCTGTTTCTATGAATTTATCTATTCTGGGTATTTCATACAAAGGGACTCATACAGTATGTGACCTTTTGTGTGTCTGGTTTCTTTCATTTAGCATACAGTTTTCAAGGTTCATCAGTGCTTCATTTCTTTTTATGCCTAAATAGTATTCCATTTATGCAAATACTGTAATTTGTCTGATTCCTTTTTATAATTTCTGTCTTCTTATTGATAGTCTCTTTTGTTCATACATTATTTCCCTGCTTTCCTTTGGCTTTTTGAGTATATTTAAGACAGTTCATTTAAAGTCTTTGTCTAAGTCTGGACAACATAGTGAGACTCCATCTTTACAAAAAAAAAAAGAAAAGAAAAAGGAAAAAAATTAGTAGGGTATAGTCCCAGTTATCCGGGAGGCTGAGGCAGAAGGATAGCCTCAGCCGAGGAGGCCAAGGCTGCAGTGAGCTGTGATCATAACACTGCACTGTAGCCTGGGTGACAGAGTGAGACCCTGACTCAAAAAAAGTAAAGTATTTGTCTAGTAAATCCAATGTCTGGGCTTCCTCAAAAATGCTTTCTGTCCATTTATATTTTTCCTCTGTAAATGAGTTATTCTTTCCTGTTTCTTTCTATTTTCGTTGCCATTGAAAACTGGACATTTTGAATACTAGAGTGTCGTGATTCTGGAAATCAAAATCTTCCCTGTCCTCAGGGTTTGCCATTGATTGCTGACAGCTGCAGTTGTCTATTTAGCAACTTTTCCAAACCATTTTTGCAAAGACCGTATTCCTGCTTGTGTGTGGTCACTGAAGTCTCTGTTCTCTCATGGGTCAGCCAGTAGCCTGACAAAGTTATCCTTAAATGCCTGCAGCTCCAAGGAGAAACAACAACAACAACAACAAACGCTCCTGGTCTTTCCAGTTGACTCTGAGGTGCGCCCCTTCAGTGCTAAGGCAGTCTGCCTACAAGCCTGCCTCAGCCTTCATGCCCTACGTGCTCCACCAGAGGTGCAAATCTAGCTTCCAAGCTGAATTCCTTTTCCCCTGGTAGACTCAGCTGGCCCTTCCAAGCACTTAATCCCCCAAGAAACTCCCCCCTCGAGCTGCTTGCTGTCTGCTGCTTGCTTTGTCACCAGTCCTTGACCCTGGCAGGCATGGGTGGGTATGACTTGAAATCTTTCTGTAGATGCTGCTACTTCTCAGAAAGTTACTCAAGCTGAAGGGGCAGTGGTGGAACAAAGGTCATCCTCTGCACCCAGTCCCTTCAGGAACCACTAGACAGGTTGGCATGCACAACTACAGGATTTTAAGAAGGTCTGTATTCGCCCCTGCTACCAGCAAGCCATACCAAGAACACTGGTCACCACTGTCACAGCCACCACTGCTGTGCTGGGGAAAGAACAGCACAACACTTCTCACTGGAACTCAACTGCCTTTTCTTCACCCAGCACTCGCCCAGTTACAAGTGTTTGATTAGATTCCAGAGTTCTGATGAAAGTTATTCTGTCAATTTCTGGCAGTTTGTGGTGGTTTCAGTGTAGGTACTGATTCTTTGAGGGCCCTACTCTGCCATTTTCTGTATTATTGCTTTGGTTTGAAAGTTTCTCAAACTGTAAACATAAGCCTGCCTTAAAACCTGTGATCCCACTCCCGGGAATCTAACCAAGAAAAATGAAAGCTTGTTCATGCAAAGACTTTCACATGAATGTTCACAGCAGTTTTATTCATTGTAGACCAACAAGTTTAAACAACTCAAATCCCCACCAGCTGGTGAACGGATAGTCAGCTATCAAAAATGCAATCAGACTTTTGATTGTCACACACAAATCTCCAGAACTATCCTTCTAAAACACGAGTGATTTCATGTCATTATACCTCTCAAAAATATAAGTGATTTTTTTATATCCTACAATAAAGTCTAAATTGCTGAAATGCGGCATTTGAGGTCCTTTGTGAAACTTCCCCAAAGTTACTTTCCAGACTTTGCTTTTAATACTTTACCCCAGTCCCAGTGAACACTCTTTCTTTCAGCATCACCTTTACAATTCTTGTCATTTTACTCAAATGCCAGCTCTTCAGGAAATCTCCCTGCTTCCTCTTATATGTCTCCATATAAATATAATTTGTGTATTACAGCAATCACTTATGACTACAGTTAGGTATATATATTTGTTGCTTTAACTAAACACTAAAGCACCGAAGCAACTATATAATATGCAATTTGTTAAAAGAGTCTTATTCACTTTAAATTGCTAGCATAGTATCAGGCTTGATAAACATTTGTTGAATTCATGAATGTACACGGAATACAAATGAAAAAGCTAAAGAAAATTAAAAAGGATTTAGTAAAACTCAGAAGTATGGGAGAATGCTCAAAAAATAAATTTAAACAAGAAAGTAAAAATAGGGAAATGTTTCTATAGATGTTTTTTGTTGTTTTTTTTGAGTTGGAGTCTCACTCTGTCACCCAGACTGGAGTGTAGTGGCCGCTCCTGGTCACCGCAGCCTCGACCTGCTGGGCTCCAGTGATCCTTCTGCCTCAGCCTTCCAAGTAGCTGGAATGTGCTGGTGTGTGCTACCATGCCCCGCTAAATTTTGATTTATTGTGAAGATGAGGTCTTGCAAAATTGCCCAGGCAGGTCTCAAACTCGCGTGCTCAGGCAATTCACTCACCTCAGCCTCCCAAAGGCGCAGGGTTACAGACTGAGCCACCGAGCCCTGCTTAACATTACAATTTTTATTGATTTACTTTTAAAGACAAGGTCTTGCTGTGTCGTCCAGGCAATGGTGCAATCACAGTTCGCCACAGTTTCAAAACCCTGGGCTCAAGTGATCCTCCCACCTCAGCCTCCCAAGTAATTGGGACTACAGTCACCACCATACCTGGCTAATTTAAAACAAAAAAATTAGACTGGGCTCAGTGGCTCAGCTTGCAATCCCACACCTTTGGGAGGCTGAGGTGAGTGGATTGCCTGAGCTCACGGGTTCGAGACCTGCCTGGGGAATTTGGTGAGACTTCATCTCTACAATAAACCAAAAAATTAGCCGGGCATGGTAGCACGCTCCTGTAGTTCCAGATACTTGGAAGGCTGAGGCGGAAGGATCGCCGGAGCCCAGCAGGTCAAGGTTGTGGTGGCCGGGAGCGGCTACTGCACTCCAGTCTGGATGACAAAGTGAGACTCCAACTCAAAATAAAT
>NW_007245794.1:125276-134113 GCF_000164805.1 Carlito syrichta | reverse complement strand
TTTTGATTTGTTGTAGAGATGAGGTTTCGTCAAGTTGCCCAGGCGGGTCTCAAACCCGTGGGCTCAGGCAATCCACTCACCTCGGCCTCCCAAAATGCTGGGATTACAGGCTGAGCCACCGATCCCGGCCTCTATAGATGTTTTAATACAAAAACTCTAGAGCTTTAAGAAAGGCACTTGGCACAAGACAGAAGCAACTACTACAGTTCATCACACATAAATGCCTGCTGAATGAACAATGTGACTATTTGGTTAAAACAAACAATGAAATAAAACACTGAACACCTACTCTGTGCTGACAGTATGTGAAACATATACTTAGGCAAGACCCTTGTCTGATTTTGGGAAGCAAAGAGTAAATGGAACAAAGCCAATGCATGCTGAGATTCACTGCCAGAGATTTGTTTGGAAAGAATTTGTATTGCTGCAGATGGGAGTCATTTGAATGGTGCTTCATGAAATGGGCCAGGCTGGACTGGGGGATGGTAGTAGTGAGGTGAAGCTGGATCCCTGAGAAAATAGGAGGAAGCAGAACTAATCACAATAGTTTGACTTGGCCTTGGATTCATATTTGATACAGAGAAAGTGAACTAAGGAGAGCCATCAAATCGTAGACAGAAAGCTTAGTTACTGCTTCTTCATGCTCAACCACTGCTAATCCTTCCCTCCAAAGACATAAGTAAGCCATTTTCAGCATGTAAATATTTAAACTTTTCTTTTGCTGTTCTAAATTATAGACACAAAATGGCATACCATCATAAACAGATGATGGCACAGCTCCTCCGGCAAGCATGCTGGTGATTTCACAGTGGAAATATTGTTTGTTTCACTAAAGCCTGCTTGAAATTAGTCATTTTAAAAGCAAAACAACTCCTACCCACTGAGGACTTTGTGTAAGCATGTTATAACCAATGGTTTTAAACTACCCTCCAAAAAAAGAAGAAAAAAACCCAACCCCTCTATATTTTAAGTATATATTCAGAAAAAAATGCTAGGAATGAAATAAAGCACCTGTAGTCCTTGAACCATGCATATAATCTAAGAATACTTATGAGATAGAACTAAAAACTGTATAAGATTCCTATAATCGCTTATAAAAATGTTGTAAATGAACCAAAGTATCAAATCGATTCTTACAGATTAATAAGTATAATGTTCGCACTAGGTTATACAATATAGCATTCCAACAACATAAACATGCTGTCTTCAGAAAGTAAATACATGTCAACTGAATAAACTTATATTAAACAATAATAACTTTCCCTTTGCCACAAGGCTTTAGATGGGATAGTCTACATAAATGTTCTTTTGCCGTATATATATATTTAACTCCATACTACCCTATTTCGCCACTACCCAGTCATGCTTGTACAACCGGCACTTGACCTGGACCCCATGGACCGTAACTGGTAGGACGGTGAGTGGGCACATGCTGACTCAGTAATTTTACTGACTGTCTTGGAGAAACTGGAAATTGAGAGCCAGACCACAAATCTGGGAAGTTGGTCAAACTGAGGATATAAAGATGGATCATTTGTTCTGTGCCTGTCAGCACAGTGAAAGCTGTTCTGTAGAAAACAATATCTTTTGAGAGAGAAGAATGAAGCAGACTTACAGAGAGTGGTAGGGATAAACTGGGTGCGGTGGCTCACGTCTGTAATTCTAGTACTTTGGAAGGCAGAGGTGAGAGGATGGTCTGAACCCACGGGTTCAAGACCAGCCTGGGCAACATGGCAAGACCTCGTCCCCGCAATAAATAAAAAAATCAAAAAATTAGCTGGGTGTGGTGATACATGCCTGTAGTTCCAGTTGCTTAGAAGGCTGAGCCAAAAGGATCGCCTGAGCCCAGCAAGTCGAGGCTGTGGGGGCTGTGAGTGTGCCACTGCACCCCGGCCTAAGTGACAGAGTAAGACTCTGACTCAAAAAATTTTTTTAAGTGGTAGGATAAGGGAACATAGGACCTCAGAAAACAACAGCAAGGCAGAGACTCTGACAACTGTGTGGACCACGAAGGCATCCTCACTCCCAATCCCAGGCCCTAGGGAGTCCTCCGACCCCTTCTGCTCTTTGTTCCTTTAAAGTCGGACTTGCTTCAGTCTTCCTGCCTTTTAAGATCAGGACATTCTTCAATGTACTTCCAATACATCTCCTTGTGGAAGCAGACTTATTTGAAGTGGGTTTCTGTTACTTGCCACCAAAAAGTCTTAATAACCACAACAGTCATTTCAATTCTATTATGAGGTAACAATGTAGGAATATGGACTGGGGATGGGAATTTGTTTCAGAAAGACTATCAAAGACATTGCTATTAAACACAGAAAATAAAAGAGAGGGCAAATTCAGGCCTCAAATTACTGTATTTATTCTTTGCCTTTGGCAATCTCCAAAGCCCTAAAGCAGTTATTTTATTAAAGGCATTTTTCCAGTTTTATACTTGTTTTCTTAGAAAGAGAGATCACCAACCTCTTCATTCTGCCACAGTCCCACCACAACTGATTTCTGTAGTTGTCTCTTTGTGTTCTTTATTAATGTTTTTTTCTCTTTACCTTTTTTTTTTTTTTTTTTGAGTTGGAGTCTCACTCCGTATCCCAGGCTGGAGGGCAGTGGCGCACTCACGGTCACCCCAGCCTTGACGGGCTGGGCTCTGGTGATCTTTCTGCCTCAGCCTTCCAAGTAGCCGGAACTATAGACTGGCACTGGTCTCGCCAAGTGGCCCAGGCTGGTCTTAAACCTCCAGGCTCAGGCAATCTGCTTGCCTTGGCTTCCCAAAGTGCTGGGATTACAGGCTGAGCCAGCGAGCCCGGCCTCTCTTTGCCTTCTTATTAACGTTTTTAAATTTTGTTTTCTCTCTATATTAGTTGGAAAGTCACATGCCCTGTTTCTGTTCATTAAGTGGTTACTTCACTTTATCATGCATACTTATTTGAGTCTAAATAAACCCATGTCTCAATCTTCCTCACGATCATAGGGGTTCTAAACATTTTCATTTCAACCAACCATAGTATTGTATATTTTAAAATTCTAGCTTAAAAAACGCTCACATGACATTAGTATGATTTCAACCAACCTTAGTATTGTATATTTTAAACCAACCCTAGTATTGTATATTTTAAAATTCTAGCTTAAAAAACGCTCATATAACATTAGTAAGATTTCATCACACAATCACTGCTTGACATAGTGACCATATTCTTTGCTCCTTATCCCCTCTTACACGTCAAACCTTCTCTCCTGGACCCTGTTCCTTCTGTCCGAAGATTATCCTTTCTTTCTACAATGTGTGTTGACTGGAGGTGAATTCTCTCCATTTCTATTTATCTGACATTGTCTTCACTTTTATTTGAGAAAAAGTATTTGCTGAGTATAGATAGTTGTCATTATTTTCTCTGCATATTGAAGCTATCAGTTTACTGATTTCTGGTTTCCATGGCTGCTGTTGAAGGGCCAGAGGTTGCCAATATAGCCAAGCCACTCCTCACAACTGCTTTAAAGATCTTCATCTTGTCTTTGGTAACTGCAGTTCCACTATGATGTGTTCAGGCATGAGCTTCTTTATATATTTTGTTTGGAATTTATAGGGGTTTTTGAAACTGAACTGTTTAAAGCGCATAAAATATAATCTATGTCTTACAGAAGGCAGAAATAAAGCGCACAATGTAACATGGCTTCACAGAACCTCCCCAGCCACCCCAGAGCCCTGGCGCCGCTCTTCCCTGTCATGCACTCCCCATTTTCCTCTAAAGTAACAACTATCTTCATTCTTATTTGTTTTGTTTTTCTAGAGACAGGGTCTCACTCTGTTGCCCCAGCTGACTCAAACTCTTTGGCTCCTGTGATCCTCCCATCTCAGCCTCTCATGTAGTTGGGACGATAGGTGCACACCACTGTATCTGGCCCTCTTGATTATTTATATAAATAGCTTCCTAGCTTTTCTTTTCTTTAGATATCTTTCCACGTAAGTATGCAATTCTAACATGACAGCTTAGTTTCATCTGTTTGCACACTTTATGTCTACAGAGTCATAAGCATATTTTGCTTCGCTTCCATTGCTCAGTATTTTCTTTGGGAGATTCACCGATGATGTTGTACGTAGCTCTGTGTTGTTTGCTCATTTCAAGTCTAAATGTTGTATCACAATTTATTATTTTTCTATGCTGTTAATAAACAAGCTATTTCAGATTTGGGGCCAGTACAAATAATACTGCTGTGACACTTGTGTATGTTTCTTTTGGATATATACCTAGAGATGTGGGAATCTTGAAATTTTATAGAACAAAGTGTTTGTGTCCATTTATAGTCCCATTAGTAGTGTATGAGAATGCCTAGCTCTGTATCATAATAATTGGCAGAGTTAGCCTTTTTGATATTAGTCATTCTGGTGGGTACGCTGTGGAATCACAAAATGATTTAAAATTGCTTTTCCTTTATTTTACTAATGGACTTAACACTTAATTTGTTTACTGGACATTTGTATTTGTGTGTGTGTGTGTGTGTGTGTGTGTGTGTGTGTGTGTGTGTGAATGGTTTCATCATATTCCTTGCCCACTTTTCTACTGGTTTGCCTGTCTTTACCTGCTATACATATTATTAATGATTGCTTTCGCCATTTCATATATATATATATGATATATATATATATATGAACCCCTAATTTTTTTTGGAGTAGGAGTCTCACTCTGTTGCCCAGGCTGGAATGCAGTGGCATACTCACGGCCACTGCAGCCTTGGCCCACTGGGCTCAGGTGATCCTTCTGCCTCAGCCTCCTAAGTAGCTGTAACCATACAGGTGTGTGCCACCACACCTGGCTGATTTTTGATTTCTTGTAGAGATGAGGCTTCACCAAGTTGCCCAGGCTGGTCTTGATCTCCTGGGCTCAGGCAATTCTCTTGCCTCTACCTCTCAAAGTGCTGGGATTACAGGCATGAGCCACCATGCCCAGCTAATTTGTTTTTGGTTTTGTTTTTTTTAGAAAGCAGGATTTATTGAGAGGACAGAAAAGCTGGCACAGTGGAAGGGGACCCGAGGAGGTTGCCCTAATTTGTTTTTTAAGGTAAACCATTGTATAGCCACACAATATATGTAATTCTAAAATGGATTGTGGTAAAATACAGATGAACATACAATTTACCATCTTAATTACTTTTAAGTGTACAGTTCAGTGGAATTAAATACATTCATAATGTTGTGCAACCATCCCCACCATCCAGCTCCATAACTTCTTTCATCTTGTAACAGTGAAGCCCTGCACCATGAAATGCTAATTCCCCATTCTTTCTTTCCCCCTGCCCCGCCCTGGCAATCACCCTGCTTCTGATTTAGACTAGTCTAAGGACCCCATATAAAAGAAGCAATACAGTGACTAGCTTATTTAACTTAGCATGATGTCCACTAGTTTCATCCATTTTGCAGCCTATGTCAAAATTTCCTTCCTTTTAAAGTTGAATAATATTTCATTATATAGACATCCCATGTTTTGCTTATCCATTCATACTTTGATGAACAATTAGATTACTTCCATATTTTAGCTGTTGTGAATATTGCTGCTGTATATAAACAGTATAAAAATATTTCTTTGAGACCTTACTTTCAATCCTCTGGTACATACCCAGAAGGGAAATAACTAGATCACGTGGTAATTCATTTTATTTTAGCTTAAAGACGTGGGGTGCAATTCAGGATTAGGTACATAAGTGGTCAACATACAGGTGTCGCGTGGTAATTCTATGTTTAATTTTTTGAGAAAGTGCCATATTGTTTTCCACAGAGTCTATACCATTTTACATGTCTACCAACAGTGCACTAACCTTTCTATTTCTTCACTAATGATTATCATTTTATCAATATTAGTCATTCTAATGGGAGTTAAGTGGTATCTCAGTATATTTTGATTTGCATTTCCCTAACAAATAGTAATGCAGAGTTTCTTTTCATGTGCATATTGGCTCTTTGTATACCTTCTTGGAGAAATGTCTATTCAAGTCCTTTGCTCATTTTTGAATCGAGTTTGTTGTTTTGGTGTTCAGTTTTAGGAGTTCTCTTTATATTCTGGATAGTAATCCTTATCAGATGATTTGCAAAAATTTTGAACTATTCTGTGGGTTACCTTTTTACTGTTAATAGTGTCTGTTGATACACAAAACTTTTAAATTTTCATGAAATCCAGTTTGTCTACTTTTGTTGCCTATGCCTTCACTGTCATATCTAAAAAAAAAAAAAAATCACTTCCTGTTTTCTAAGAGTATTATACTTTCCAGTCTTATATGTAGGTCTCTGATCTATTTCTAATTAATTTTTATATATGCCATCAGGTAAGGTTTCAACTTCAAACTTTTGAATGTGGCTATTCAGATTTCCCAATACCATTTGTTGAAATAGATGTATGTCTCCACCGGATGGTCTTGGCACTTAGTCAAAATATATTTGACCAAATATGTTAGGGTTTATTTCTGGGTTCTCTATTCTGTTCCATTACCTAACGTCTGTCTTTATGCCAGCATTACATTGTTTTGATTATTGTAGCTTTGTAGTAAGGTTTTTTTGTTTGTTTGCTTTGTTTGTTTTTCTGAGTTGGAGTCTTACTCTGTCACCCAGGCTGGAGTGCAGTGGCATGCTCATGGCTACTGTAGCCTCAATCCCTCAACCCGCCGGTTTTAGGTGATCCTTCCATCTCAGCCTTCCAACTAGCTGGAACTATAGGCTCATGACATCACACCTGGCTGATTTTTAAATTTATTGTAGAGATGATTTCTTGCCATGTTGCCTAAGCTGGTTTCCAACCCCTGGGCTTTCCAACTTCTTGCCTCCACCTCCCAAAGTCCTAGGACTGTAGTCATGAGCCATCATACCTAGTTGTAGTTAAGTTTTGAAGTCAAGAACTATGAGTCCTTTAGCTCTGTTCTTTTTCAACATTGTTTTGACTGTTCAGGTCAGGGTTCATTGAGATTCCATATGAATTTTAGAATAAGTTTTTCCATTTCTGCAAAAAACATCAATGGATTGCTTTGGGTAGTACTGTCATCTTAACACTGAGTTGTCCAATCCATGAACTTGGATATGCTTGTTTATTTATGTCTTCTTTATTTTTTTTCAGAAATGTTTTGTAGTTTTCACTGTATAAATCTTTCATCTCCTTGGTTAAGTTAATATCTAGGAATTTTATTCTTTTTTATGCTACTGTAAATGAAATTGTTTTTGTAATATCCTTTTCTGATTGCTCATTATTAGTGTATGAAAATACAACCAATTTTTGTGTGTTGATTTTGTGCCCTGCTACTTTGAATTTATTTGCTAGTTCTCACAGTTTTTGTGTGGAATCTTTAGAATTTTCTACATATAAGATCATATAATATGCAAACATATAATTTAACTACTCCCCTTCCTCTTGTAGACAGACTATAGTTGAATCATTTTTTAAAAATCCATTCTGCTAATTTTTTTTTAAATTTTTTTTTTTGAGTTGGAGTCTCACTCTGTCTCCCAGACTGGAGTGCAGTGGCTGTTCCTGGCCACCGCAGCCTCGACCTGCTGGGCTCTGGTGATCCTTCCGCCTCAGTCTTCCAAGAAGCTGGAACTACAGGCGCGTGCTACCACGCCCGGCTAGTTTTTTTGATTTATTGTAGAGATGAGGTCTTGCCAAGTTGCCCAGGTGGGTCTCGAACCCGCGGGCTCAGGCAATTCACTCACCTCAGCCTCCCAAAGCGCGGGATTACAGGCTGAGCCACTGAGCCGGCTCTGCTAATCTTTTGATGAGACAGTTTAATTCATTCACATTTAAAGTAATTACTGGTAAGGGAAGTATTCCTGTCATCTTATATTTATTTTCTATACTCTTTATAGCTACTCTGTCCCTCATCTTTGTTCCTCATTCACTGTCTTTTGTGTTTAGGTTGACTTTTTGTAGTGAGACATTTAAACTCCTTCCTGATTTCCTTTATATATGTTCTCTAGCCTGTGGTTATCATTACATGTAACATCCTAAGGTTATATATGTCTAATTTGAACTTATACCATCTTAACTTCAATAACTTACCTAAACTCTGTTACTTTAACAGCTCCATTCCCCACCTTTTGGTTGTTGATGTCACAAAATTATAGCTTTATTCATACTGAACCTCAAAACATTAACTAATAATTCTTTGAAGTACATGAGTCTCTTAACTTACATAGAAAATAATATGTGAAGTTACAAACCCAAATACTAGCTTTCAGAGTAATAATTTTTTTAAAGTGTAATAAGTTCTAGTTTCTACAGCACTATAGAATGACTATAGTTAGCAATAATATATAGTTTCAAGCAGCAAGCGGGAGAAAATTGAATGTTCCCAACACAAAGAAATGATAAATGTTTGAGATGATGGATACGCTAATTACTCTGATAAGATCACTATACATTATGTGCATTAAAACATCACTATGTACCCCATAAATATGTATAATTACTGTCAATTTTTAAAAAACTGAAAATGTATGAGTCTGTCAATTCATGTCAAAAACAAAAAGAGGAGTCACAAGCAGGTGTTACAACATACAAGCCTTTATAGATGATTGTGTGTTTATCTTACTGAGATCTCTATTTCTTCACATGGCTTTGAGTTGCTGTCTAGGGCCCTTTCATTTCACTCTCCAGGACTACCTTGAACATTTCTTGCATGGTAAGTGAAGTGATAATAAGCAACCTCAGCTTTTGTTTATATGGGAATGTCTTAATTTCTCCCTCACTTTTTTTTTTTTTTTTTTTGAGTTGGAGTCTCACTCTGTCACCCAGACTGGAGTGCAGTGGCCGCTCCCGGCCACCGCAGCCTCGACCCGCTGGGCTCTGGTGATCCTTTTTTTTTTT